>NC_139217.1:144121700-144396700 GCF_055691185.1 Crinia signifera | reverse complement strand
AGGGGGTCTCTTCACAAGTGTAAGTTCATAAAAGTTGGCTGCCTGTGATAATCAGGGCCGGACTTGCCACTAGGCCCGTGAGGCACGGGCCTAGGGGCGGCACATCTTATGGGCGGCAGGCAGTCAGGCTGCCTTTCCGTCACAGAGTGGTGACTGACAGTGAGTGGTCTAATTAGTGTCACGCAGGTTTGGGGCCCGCGTTTCAGTACCCGGGAGGGCACACAGGAGGAGAAAGTCACTGCCGGTTTTCTGGGAGGGTGAGAGGCGGAGCAGCCTTTACTGCTGCCGCTGAGGATAAGCGGTGCTGCCGCTGATGCGCCACAGAAGGGGGTGAGGTCAGAGGAAAGGGCGAGGATCTGCACCATGGGGGGTAGGCAGAGAGAATGAGGGCCCGCCGCTGCCGCTGACAACAGCCGCCGCTGACATGAGCTGCACCATGGGGGGTAGGCAGACAGAATGAGGGCCCGCCGCTGCCGCTGACAGAAGCCGCTGCTGACATGAGCTGCACCATGTGGGGTAGGCAGAGAGAATGAGGGCCCGCCGCTGCCGCTGACAGAAGCCGCCGCTGACATGAGCTGCACCATGAAGAGGGGGAGAAGAGGATCCACTACTGCCGCTGCTCTGCAGGCACAGGAAGAGCCGCTGACTGGAGCCGCAGCATGGGGAAAGATGTAGCCAACTAATGCAGTCTGTTTGATGGTGAGCATCCTTCAGTCTGTTTGTCAGACTGTCCTCTCTGTCTAGCTTTGCACCCATCCTACCCTATGTCTATGCCCTACATCTATGCCCCCTGTTAATCTATCTGTGCCCACAAACCATTTTTTTAAAATCTATGGTGCTCTGCCCCCATCTGTCTATGCCCGCCACCCATCCATCTTTCTATCTACAGTGCTCTACCCCATCTGTCTATGCTCCTCGCCCATCCATCTATGCCAGCCACCCATGTATCTTTCTATCTATGGTGTTTTGCCCTATCTGTCTATGCACCCCACCCCTGTCTATGCCCACCACCCATCTGTCTTTCTATCTATGGTGCTCTGCCCCATCTGGCTATGCACACACCCAGGGCCGCCAAGAGAAATCCTGGGCCCTGGTACAACAACTTCCTAGGGCCCCCACGGACAGAGCTCCCTGCACACTCTGTTGGCCCTTGTTATGCCACTGGTGGATACATTGACAAAAATTTACACCTTAATGCCTATTACACATGTCACACACCCATTACATATACCACATGCCATAATGCTCATTCCACGTTATGCCAAACCGTAGTGGCAGTACACATTATACCGTACACTGTAATACCTATTACATATTTTACCACATGCCATAATGCCCATTACACATTATTCCACACACTGTAATCTCTATTACATATAATACCACACATATTATGCCACATACTGTAAGTTCCAAATACTCATTGATATGGGATTCATGCTTGATGCCAGGGGTTAACATGATCTACCAGGGGTTAAATGCTCATTGCCACGAGTTTACATGCTCTGTCTGGAGTTACATGCTCTGCCAGGGGTTAACATTCTCTACCAGGGGTTAACATGCTCTTGGCCATGGGATTAACATGCTCTGCCAGGTGTTACATGCTCTGCCAGGGTTTAACATGCTCTCTGCCATGGGATTAACCTGCTCTGCCAGGGGTTACATGCTCTGCCAGGGGTTACATGCTCTGCCATGGGTTACATGCTCTGTCCGGAGTTACAAGCTCTGCCAGGGGTTAACATTCTCTGCCAGGGGTTAACATACTCTTTGCCATGGGATTAACCTGCTCTGCCAGGGGTTACATGCTCTGCCCAGAGTTACATGCTCTGCCAGGCGTTACATGCTCTGCCATGGGTTACATGCTCTGCCAGGGGTTAACATGCTCTGCCAGGGGTTAACATGCTCTGCCAGGGGTTAACATGCTCTGCCAGGAGTAAACTTTTAAATCACGTGGCGGGCTCTCAGCAGGCCCTGGAGTCGGAGAGCGGAAAGACCTCTGTGATGATGTTGCCCCCATGCCGGCTAAAATCCGCCCACATCTGTACTCCCAATGCCGTCACTGAAAAGTTGACTACGGCGCACTCAGACCCAGCACACTTGTCACCAAATAAAAAAAAAATTGTGTGTCCAGACCCGGGCCCCCCTGACAGGCCTGGGCCCGGGTAAATTGTACCTGCTCCCCCTCCCTCTCGGCACCCCTGCACACACCTGCCCATATATCCTCCCTCTTTCTTTCTATGGTGTTCTAACCCCATCTGCCTGTCTTTGACTCCCCCTGTCTATCTGTCAGTCTGTACTCCATATGGGGTGGCCAAAAATATTGTGCCTAGGGGCGGCCTGACCCCTAAATCCGGCCCTGGTGATAATAATAATAAATATATATATACACTTAATGAGGGCACAAAACTTCATCACAGACAGCAACTTAAATCATACCTCCCAAACCTCAACCCCGTTTTCGACACTGTGGGGGCATATCCAGCAGCTCCATGAGCTGGCTATCTCCCCAGCCCCTCCGGCTGCAGGAATAGACGCTGTGCGCTTGCACACAGTGTCTATTCAGAGTGACAGGGGGGACTCTGCCTAATGCCCCCCCCCCCCCGCCACGGGCGCAACTTCCCCTGCTTCGGCGAGTCTGCCCGCTGCCACTCAGCCTTCCCACACTGCAGCCGCTGCGCTCAGCCTTCCCACGCTGCAGCCGCGGCGCTCAGCCTTGTAGTGGTGACATCACATACACCCGCGATTGTGATCTGGCCACCTCTGCACTACAATAGCCACGGGAGGAGCTGCGTGCAGCCGCGCATGCGCACCAGCCCTCCCACGGCCATTTTAATTTTGGTAGGAGGCAAGGCTGGCCGCAGCCATGTTTGATTGGGGCATAGTGCTGTGACCGCTAACCACGGAGATGGCGGATGGCACTGTCCACGGCCCAACCAGGGGGGGTGAGTGGCCGCTTCTGGTCAGTAATGGGCCAGCCCCCCGGACAAAGGTGTAACTACCATTGGTGCAAGGGGTGCAACTGCTATGGGGCCCAGAGCTGAAGGGGGCCCATCTTTACAGTCTAAGGTATATGTGCTATATTCATTTATTACCAACAGTTGCTAAATAGGGGGCCCATACAAACTTTGGGCCTATGAATGTCTAGTTACGCCTCTGCCCCCGGAAAATGGTTTCCCACAGGGCCAATCCGCCCCTGGCACAAGTCCTTTAAAACGCATTTCATCGCACGCAGGGCAGCTTTTTTAAATGAGGAATTGAAAAAATCCTGTAAAGTATTTATCTTAATTGATAACCCCGGGTGGTAATTCATGTATGCTGATTTGACAACTTTGCACATGTTATATGTTTTCTGTTTTTTATGTTTATGTTTTCTGTTCTTTAACAAATTGTGATTTTTTTTCCCCATTGTTTCACATGTATTATTAAGCACCACAATGTCCTTTTTCTTTATTGTCAAACTTCTTGTGACACTGAAATATTCCTAAAGTTCTGGTTCCTTTGTGGTTAGCATAAAAAAAAGGAAATAAAAAGACAAATTCTACACTATTTGGGGCTTATTCTGAGTAAGAGGCTTTACCACTGTTCCCTACACCCGCGGCATTGAACTCACTCTCATATGCTAATGTGACAATCTGCCCAAGTATCGAGCAAAATCATGGGTGAGATTTAATAGGATGAGAGAATCAGAAAGTGAGAGATTTGGTAAGAAATCTCCAGGTTTTTTAAAGCGGCAATTATTTACACTGCAAAACCAGTTTGATTTTGCAGTGTAAATGATTGCCACTTTAAAAACACTGCAGATTTCTCACCAAATCTCTCCCTTTCTGAATCTCTCATCCTATTAAATCTCACCCCATGTGTGTGAAAGAGCCTGTCATAGCTCGACAGTCGAAAACACAAAAGTTTGACACATGAAAAAGGCTGACATGCATTAGGTCAAAATTTTGACACATGAAAAATGCTGACATGCATTAGGTTGACATGGTCAAAAGGTCAACTTACCTTTTGACCATAACCTCCTGGTTATGCTCAGGAGGGGTGACCCCACGCCATTTTTTTTACACATTTTTACTTTTACACATTCTTTTGGACAGAACCATGCACAGATTGCACTGGTCTGTGCATGCTTCTGTCAAATTCGACCATTTGTTTTGCGATTTTTGGTAACGTATCCCCAAAATCGCATCTAATTCAATTTGCGAGTTGTATACTTTTTAATGAGAAAATATCTGGTTGTGAATTGAAGTGTGTTTAAAAATTGATTTTCGCTGAAAAAAATGTGATTTTTACTGCAATTTGCATCCTATTAAGTTGGCGATATCGGAGAAACGTGCAAATTTGGCCATTTGTTGTTGTTATGCGTAGTGTACTGTTTGTAGTGTGTGCCCACTGCTGCCACCATGTGTAGTGTGCTGTGTGTAATATGTTCCCCTTGCTGCCACCATGTGTAGTGTACTGTTTGTAGTGTGCGCCCCTTGCTGCCACCATGTGTAGTGTGCGAACCTTGCTGCCACCATGTGTAGTATGCTGTTTGTACTGTGCTCCCCTTGCTGCCACAATGTGTAGTGTGCTGTTTGCAGTGTGTGCCCCTTGCTGCCATCATGTGTGTAGTGTGCTGTACAATATTGTGTGCCTCTTGCTTCCACCATGTGTAGTGTACTGTTTGCAGTGTGTGCCCACTGCTGCCACCATGTGTGTAGTGTCAGTGGCATAGCTATCATGCGGCAGCCCCCGTGGCAGCTTGGGGGAGTAGTCTGCGGCGGGCGCCGGCGGTGTCTGCGGGGGGCGCTGTGAATAAAGAGGTGCTGCCCTGCCACAGGGACACAGACACTAAACTTGCAGCCTTAGGGGCAGACATACTAGGCAGTATTAGGCAGTGAGACCCAGACCAGTCAGGTAGATACGGCAGTATTAGGCAGTGAGCCTCAGACCAGACAGGTAGATATGGCAGTATTAGGCAGTGGGCCCCAGACCAGACAGGTAGATACGGCAGTATTAGGCAGTGAGCCCCAGACCAGACAGGTAGATACGGCAGTATTAGGCAGTGAGCCCCAGACCAGACGGTAGATACGGCAGTATTAGGCAGTGAGCCCCAAAACAGACGGTAGATACGGCAGTATTAGGCAGTGAGCCCCAGACCAGACAGGTAGATATGGCAGTATTAGGCAGTGGGCCACAGACCAGACGGTAGATACGGCAGTATTAGGCAGTGAGCCCCAGACAGACGGTAGATACGGCAGTATTAGGCAGTGAGTCCCAGACCAGACAGGTAGATACGCCAGTATTAGGCAGTGAGCCCCAGACCAGACGGTAAATATGGCAGTACTAGGCACCAGACAGGTAGATAAGACAGTACTAGGCACAAGACAGGTAGATACGTCAGCAATACTAGTATTGTGCACCAGCAGAATTTATAATAATTAATTTTATTATTAGGTACTGCTTGGCAATGGCACTCAGTGGCACACGTCAGTGCACAAGCAGCATGGAATTATTTTTTTACAGTCCCACACAGCACAAGTATTATTTTTTTTATTAAATTAGATATAGCTGCCTAGTATGTACTTGTACTACTAGGTAGGTACACTTAGGCAGTAACACTGCCAGTGGCAACAGTGGACTGAGTAAATAATACTGGCAACCTCTATTCACAGTATTCAGTGCAGGCAGCACCAGTGGACCAGTGTTGCAAGTAAGGGGGTACGGCGTGGTACGGAGTACCTGTAAGAAATATGTTGCAGGTACGCAGTACCACTTAACCCCTGACCCACTGTAAATTCTATTTTTATTTTAAGTCTAAATATAATGCATCCGCAGCCCACCCACCCAGCGTTATGATTGGTGCTGTATGCAGCTACCGGCTACTGCTGATTTAGCCTGTCACACTGACAGGCATCACCGGCACCGACAGCATGAAGGCTCCACAATTGTAAGCACAAGCTGCCCGGCTCTCCCCCAAGCAAGAGCCAACCCACCCCCAGTCATTCCCTGTTTCTGATTCCCTGTCTCCTGATGCCACGCCACTATTGTCATTTAGTCACTCCTCTAGCTCTCCCCTGTGTGACCACGCCCCCTCATGACACATGGCCACGCCCATTTTTTGGTGGAGGCTATCAGTACCACCAAGAAAAAAATTCTACTTGCACCACTGCAGTGGACTATATATAATTCAACTAATTATTAATAATATAGCAGCCTAGTAGGTAGAGAAAATAAACTACTAGGTACTAGGTAGGTAGGCAGGCAGGCAGTAGCACTGCCAGTGGTCACCACAAAAGGTAGTTATTATATAACACACCACCAGTAGCTTTATGCAGTGCACCAGCAGAATTTATATAATAATTAATTTTATTTTAGGTACTGCTTGGCAGTGGCACTCAGTGGCACACGTCAGTGCACCAGCAGCATGGAACAATTTTTTACAGTCCCACACAGCACAAGTATTATTTCTTAATTAAATTAGATAAAGCAGCCTAGTATGTACTAGGTAGGTACACTAGGTAGGCAGTAGCACTGCCAGTGGCAACAGTGGACTGAGTAACTAAATAATACTGGCAGATTCAGTGCAGGCAGCACCAGTGGACTATATATATAATATAATTAATTAATTATTAATATATAATATAATATTACAGGCACAGCACAGCCAGAGGCGGATTGGCCCACCGGGAAACCGGGCGATTTCCCGGTGGGCCGCCCGATTCCAGGCATGTAGTGGCCGCCCGATTCCAGGCATGTAGTGGCCGCTCACCCCCATGGCTGGGCCGCGGCGGACCGTGCGACCAACATCTCCACGGCCGCCGCAGCACTTTTGCCCAAAACTATCTGCTGCCAGCCTCGGCTGTTACAGCAGTCAAAATGGCCGCGGAAGAGCTGGTCCTGTGTGTGAGGCTGGGCTGCTCTTGTGATCTGATCCCCGGCAGGCAGCGGCGCGCAGGAGAAGTTGCGCGCGCTGGGGATCAGATCAACATCAGGATGGGCGGGCAGCTCCGGCGCTGGCAGAGCAGAGGCAGGTAAGAGGAGGAGGCGGGACAAAGAGTCAGAGTGACAGTGTCACTAGTCCTCCGGGCTCCGGCTCCTGCAGCCATGTGACCTGCTGTGAGTTGTGACTGTGACTGTGCTCAGCAGCTGCCTCTGGTCGGTCGGCGCACGGGGGGGGCATACCTGGCACTGTGGGGGGCATACCTGGCACTGTGGGGGGGCATACCTGGCACTGTGGGGGGGGGGCATATCTGGCACTGTGGGGGGGACATACCTGGCACTGTGGGGTGCATACCTAGCACTGGGGGCATATCTGGCACTGTGGGGGGGCATATTAGTAATGGGCATCAGTTGTGCGGCAGCGGCACAATGGGCATTATGGTGTGGGGTATAATGTGTAATGGGCATGTAGTATACTTATGTAATGGTTGTGTGGGACGTATAATAGGCATTCCGGTGTGTTTTTGGCGCGCACTTTCCCTGTTGTCCTTAGTTTAAAAAAATTGTTGAGCCCTGGCATAACTCGAAATGGGCATTATGGCCTCTGGTGCGCACTGTCACTGTTGTCCTTCTTTCAAGAAAAATTGTTGAGCCCTGGCATAACGTGTAATAGGCACTATGGCATGTGGTATAATATGGATGTGTGACGTGTAATAGGCATTATGGGGTGCATTTTGTTACTGTTTTTTTTTCATTGTCGACTCATGGCATAACATTTAATGGGCATCACGATGTGTCCCATTATGTATAATGGGCATCAGTGTGTGGCATAACGTGTCATGGGCATAACAGTGTGGTGACGTAACGTGTATGTGGCATTACCATGTGCAAAATCAAAAATAGATTTGAAGCAAATGTAAAAAAAAAAAAAACATAAGGGGGGTCAAGGGGCGGGGGTGGGGCCTGTAGGTCAAATGTTTTTGTTTGTATTTTCCTGTGAAGGGGCCCGAATTCAAAATGGGGGCCAGAGTGCTTTATTTATCATTATTGAGGCCTATATGGTTTTTTTTTTCTATAGTGGCGAATGGGTTTGTTTTGTTTTATTCTCCAGTGGACGGACAATGTTTGTGACAGTGGACGTCTCAATTCTTATATTCGAACGCTTTATAGTGGCAATAGTATAAACTCACATTTAAAACTAGCAAGGAAGGCTGCAACTGTGTCTAACTCTGTATCCCACCCCTTTTGACAGACCCCACCCCTTAACAGGCTCCGCCTCCATTAGGGCTGCTCTGAGAAATTTCCCGGGCTGGTTTTCCATCCCAATCCGCCCCTGAGCACAGCACCAGAGGTAGGCCCCAGCACAGAGGAGACAGTAGTACTACAGGTACACAGTTAGACTGTTCTCCTAAGCCAGGGGTGAGGAACCTTTTTTGTGCCATGGGCCGTTTGTATGGGGAAAAAATCCTTCAGGGGCCATATGTAAAAATTTCTCTAACAAATTGTTCTGCTGCAGCCGTTTCACGGTCCGGCGGCTGCCGCTGAATAGGACTGACAGTCTCCGGCTGCTGTTAATTAAGAGGAATCTCGCAAGAACTACCAACTTCTTGCGAGAATTCCCCTGTACTTGACTCCTGGCAAAGGGTGGGAGGGCCACTCAAATCGGCTACGGGGGCCGCATACGGCCCCAGGGCCTGAGGTTCCCCACCCCTGTCCTAAGCAGAGAGGAGAACAGAGTACACAGCAGCACTGAAGGAGACAGCCCCAGTGAATAAAATAATTAATTACAGCACACCAGAGGTAGACCGCACAGAGGAGACAGTAGTACTACAAGTACACAGTTAGACTACACAGCAGCACTGAGAGACAGCCCCAGCGATTAAAAAATATTGCGTTCAAGGTCAAGGTCAAGCTCAAGTTTAAGCCCCAGCAGCAGCAACAACACACCCTCTCCCAACCCACTACTAGACTGGAGTGAAGATGGCGGGCACAGCAGCCGCTTTTAAAGCCTCGCACCGGGAGATGACATTCTGACCACGCGGACGGACCCGAGTCAGGCGGGAATCTCCGAGCGCTGCTCGGAACCGGGCTCGTAATGATGACGTCCGTGGGGGCTCGGATCTCCGGAATCCGAGTCTGCACATCTCTAATTGTATGTAGATAGTACAGAGTTAGCCAAGATTGTATAGCACTCAAATCTTAAGTCGAATAGCTAAGGAATCTCACCGTGCGTACACACTATAAGAATGTAGTGCTGTATTTTACATTTACATTCTGTAATCCAAATAAAACTGCTGCCCAGTAGACTGTGCTAGTGGTGTTCCCAGATCTGAGGCAGAACAATACTCGGGCTTGTGGCTCTGTAAGTGTTCTCTTTCTGCTTCCTGAAAACATTGTGAACTGTGTGAACCATTTTAGCCTTGGCGTAAGACTGGCAGTGGCATAAGAAATAAAAAAAAATGTAAAAAAAATAAGTATACAACATCTAACGTTATAAAAGAGAACGTAATTTATCACATTTACGTCATTACTTGTTATGGTGAATGTGAATATAATATACAATTGCATAACATTAAGATATTATTTAGATAATTATGATCAGATCTTGATTCAGTTCACAGATACAGCATATCTGTTTTTTGAAAATAATTTTCAACAAAACCACCCATGGCGTTTAAATAATAAGGATCTGGATTTCATTATTTTTCTAGGAAGTTCAAAAGTGTAGCAGACAGGACAGGAATACCATGCGAGAGAAGAACTTGCAAAGCTAGCAGGGTGATATCCAATTCTATTAACATTACAGCCAGAGAAAGGTAAAATTAAAGTCATGTCCTTTAATGGTTTAGTAGATCATTTATTTACTTTTAATAAAGGGTTAATAAGGTTTTAATACATATGCTTTTCACAATTATTACATAGATGCAGGGAGGTATTGAATTAAGTGCCATTTTTTTTACTTTTAGAAAAAAAATTGCTTTTTCGCGGTTTTTAGGTCAAATTTAGATTTGAGAAAAACCAAAGAAGCGCTATACAACAATGTAAAATTAAAATAACATATAATTTAATGAAAAAAATAAATAACAATAAAATCAAATAAAGCACAAGGCACCATTTGATAATTTGCTGTGTGAAATAATGAAAGCTGGATGGATCCATTCCTATGTATACAAATGCCAGATGGGCCGATGGCCTTGTGTGCCGATTTTTCTCCATCCATTGCTGAGCGGCCACTTAATTTGCATAGCAACGTGATGACGCGCCCGCATCATGACGTCATTACGCAACCTCGACTTAGCCTTCCGCTCTGCGGATGGGGGGAGCAAAGTGGAAAGTGTGTGACCATGATCTGCAAGGACCGGATGCACTGAGAGACCGGATGTGCAAAATCTTAAGTATAATTTGGTGCAAGGAGCGCTGGTGGGGAGAGAGCAGCCTCCGGTGTCTGCAGCAGAGGCTTCCCTGAGATCTGGAGCCTTTGAGAGGGTCAGTGAGAGAGGGAGATAGTGGGAGGAATGTGGGACTGGGTGATTTTTTTTTTTTTTTCTGCTTGTAGGGATCTGCTTGTAGGGATCTTTTGCATTGTTAGACAATGCAGTCTTCTTGAAAGTGACTGTGGTCCTCCTAAAGTGTTATGAAAGGCATGTAATGTATTTAGCCTATTTCCATGAACCCGGAATGGGATACAGTCGGTTGGTCGACCTAAAGATGGTTGACAGTCATTAGGTCGAAACCACTAGGTCAACATACTGCAAGGTCAACATGGGTCTTGTCTCCAGTGGGACAAGTCTGTTTTAGATAGATGGTAAAGGTATAGTTACCACAATTTGTGTCCATTTGGGGAATTAATCCAATTTAGGAATGCATAGCAGCAGTATCCTCCATAATGGTGGTGATGAGAGAGATGGAAATTCCTCCGGAGTGAATAATGGCTGTATTATGTGGATCTGGATGGCGGCTGGTCTGGATCCAATAAAAGTGCAGATGTGGTAGGTAAGTGTCCAGGTGCTCAGCTTAGGAGCACTGGTGATACATAATCGGACTCAGTACAAGTCGGGTGACTATATTGCTATTGTGTTTTAATTTATATGTTTTATTAAACATTTACTTAGTGTAGTTACACCTGGTCTATAATTACTTACCTGCTTATTTTCCTTAAGAAGTAGAATCTGATCAGTTGCTATGGGCAACATTCCATCTGCAATAGAACTCCCAACTTAGTAAATTTACCCTATTATTTCCAAAAGCTAAATTAATATAGCAGTAATTGCTATATGAAGAAGCTTTGCTTAGAGTACCAAGGTTTCATAATGCAACAAATGTATTAAACTCCCCATCAGGTATCCCCCAGGTCTACACCTTTCAACTCACGATAAACTTAACCTAAACCTTAATAACTAAACTTATCTAATAAAAAAGACACAGACACAAGTGCTGGCGTTTCAAAATGAATGTCAATTTATTTTGACAATTAAACTAAACTATATATATAATGGTGGCGGCACCAAAGAACGGTCACTATAGGAAAGTGGGGTTAAAGATGTTTACCATACACACCATCGCTGGTGATCACTCTCCCCGGTCATCCACTCGTGCTAGTGGTGACCACCCCCCGGGCGGAAGCATGGCCGATGACCATAGATGTCAGGGGAGAGCGACACCCCACTATCTACACACACACCTCAAGATCTTACAAGGATGACCGTTCTTTACCGCCGCCGAAGAGAGAAGAAATAGGGAAGGGTGGGTGGGGCTTTTCCAGACAGAGGAAGGACTTCCTGTAAGCATATTCCTTTTCTTCCCTGTCTGTACCCTCCCACTGCTCTGATAGGCCTTGTGCCAATCCTATTTGCATGTCAGCTGACCTTCCAGTGTAACCTGGGGAACCCATCAGGGGTTTATGCTCTCTCATTGCTTATTCAGCATTCGTGGTTCTTAAACTCCCCATCAGGTATCCCCCAGGTCTACACCTTTCAACTCACCATAAACTTAACCTTAACCTTAATAACTAAACTTATCTAATAAAAAAGACACAGACACAAGTGCTGGCGTTTCAAAATGAATGTCAATTTATTTTGACAATTAAACTAAACTATATATATAATGGTGGCGGCACCAAAGAACGGTCACTATAGGAAAGTGGGATTAAAGATGTTTACCATACACACCATCGCTGGTGATCACTCTCCCCGGTCATCCACTCGTGCTAGTGGTGACCACCCCCCGGGCGGAAGCATGGCCGATGACCATAGATGTCAGGGGAGAGCGACACCCCACTATCTACACACACACCTCAAGATCTTACAAGGATGACCGTTCTTTACCGCCAAAGCTAGGCCCTAAGCCGCAGCACCGCCACCGAATAGGAAACGCTCAGCACTGTGTATCTAACCAACTAAAAACATCGCCCAAAAACAGAGCCACGCCCTCCGGGCTCAGATGAACACCATCGCTTCTATACAGCGCACTCCGCTGAAAGCTGATGGCGTCATGGCGAATAACACCCCCGCCATTGGTCAGCAGATATTTCTCAACTGCAGCGTTCACCATCTTCCGTGAACGCTCCAGGCAGGGGCAGGATACCGCATTTTTCCACACAATCCTCGATATAATGGAGGACCACACCAACCTACATGTTGGAAAATACAGCGAAATAAAATAGAGGTCCCGCACAATCACAGAGCGTAGCTCAAGAGCGGTAACCCGCCCTAAGTCATTGCCACCCAGGTGGAATATAATGACTCTCGGGACCCCAAAATTTCGCAGGGCTCGAATCAGCCCAGCCTGCAGTCCTTTCCACAACATACCTCTCTCACCCAGCCACCTAACCTCCCCAGCCCGACGGAACACACGCACATCAGAGGCGATGGTCACCCTAGAAGCCCAAAAGACAAAGGAATGTCCCATCATCCATATGGACTTAACGTCCTGTCGACCTGAAATATTTATAGAGAGGTTAGAAGGCTGTCAACAAGCTTGCATACCACACATGCACCACACTTGTTAGGAGAGAGGAATGGAAAAAACCGTGGCCGACCAGCTCTTGAGGCACAAAACACACCGTCTGGAGTAAACTAACAAGTACGCCATGCCAGATTGTAATTATAGCCGAATTGTGCCCCCAGACGGATGTGAAAACACACCTCAAGGCCCCCACTGGAAGTTGACGAGCGCTTATGCGTCCAGTCGACCATGGTGAAAAGTGACAGATAAGGCTGGCCGAATGTACCTTCGGAATGCTGCCGAGCGCCATCGACCCAAAGATTGAATCTCTGCGTCGGAGCGGCCCTCTGCAGCCGCCGAGGTAGCAGCCCCAATCCTAAAGGAATGAGACCCAAATTCCTTAGGATCGAGGCCCGTGGCCTCCAGCGCCCGCCCCAAGACGTGACAAAATTGGTATTTGGTGAGCGGTGACCCATCCTCATGCATCAGCCATGCGCCGGGTAGGTCCGGGCGCACCTGGGCGAAGGCCGAGACCAACATCACAGGGCACGCCCTTTCCACCGTGCACGGGAGCAAGGACAGCCACCGCCCCCTCCCAGCCTGGTCCGTCTAAGAACGATGCAGGTGACATAGCACCGAGTCAGCTTGGACCACCAGATCATCCACAGCCAGAGGTGAGGGCGTCCGTTTTGACGGGGCCACCAGCTCTCCAATCCTGAAGGCCCCGTGATATGCCATCACGTACGCCGTGCGGAACAAGAGGACCTCATAATAAGGCCAGCAAATGTCCCCCAGGGCGTCCAGCAGTGCTGGAAGTAACGACATATCAATAGGGCGCCTGCAGTCCGGGAGAGCAGGCGTAGCCCGCCGCCAACCCCACAACGCCCTGGACACCAAAAATGACCGGGACGGATCCGCCCTACCCTGCAGTGAGGAGAAAAAGGACACCCCTGCCAAAGTCTTGCGCACGGAGGCGACAGAGCGACCAGCGGAGTATGAACTCCAAACAAAGGCCGCCATGGCCGCTTCAGGTGTCTTACCTGCTTGCGGAGCGGACAGTCTGAACTGCTCCCACTCCTGCCATCCAGCCTGATAGCAGTGGAGCGTCCGTGGCGCGATAGCCCGCATGGCTAGCCCCTCCATTCCGGCCTGATCATCTGCCAAATATAAGAGGGACAGCATTCACCAACAATAGATGCATCAGGAGCCAGGGCCCGGAACTTATCCCAGTCGGCCCTGGACAATGCGTCTGCCACAGAGTTCTCTACTCCGGGAACATGTTGTGCCACAAACTGTATGTTGAACAGCAGGCATCTCAGCACCAAGCGCGCAAGCAAGCGGACTACCGGCATGGAAGCTGAACCCTGCCTGTTGATTGAGTGCACTACTCCCAAGTTGTCGCACCAGAATATGATGCTGGAGTCGCGAAGCCTGTCTGCCCATAATTCCAGCGCCACTACAATGGGGAACAGCTCCAGCAGCAATAGGTTTTTTGTAAGCCCTTCCGACACCCATTCCACGGGCCATGGAGCGGCGCACCATGAACCGTGAAGGAAGGCTCCGAATCCCACTCCGCCCGCTGTATCAGTATACAATTGTAACTGTGCATTGGTGCGTGGGCTCGCAGGCCAAATAAGGACTCCGTTGAACTGTTCCAGGAAGGAAAGCCAGGTGCGTAAGTCCCTCTTTATCTCTGCGGAGAGACGTACATAATGAAGGGGGTGTCTGACGCCTGACATGGATCTCTCTAACTTCCTACAAAAAACTCTACCCATGGGTATGACCCTGCATGCGAAATGCAGAAGCCCAAGGAGCGACTGGAGCTGGCGCAACTGTAGTTTACCCGTTGCCAATGCTAGGCTAATGGCTCCGCGTAGCCGAGACAGCTTGTCATGGGGGAGGCGGCAACAGGCCGCCACTGTGTCGATTTCTATCCCCAAGAACGACAGGCACGGTACTGGGCCTTCCGTCTTGTCCGCCGCAATGGGGACCCCAAAATCCCGGAAAAGCTCCTGCAGGTATGTCAGCAGGAGCTTGCATCGATGGGAACCAGCAGGGCCCACACACAAGAAGTCATCTAAGTAGTGGGCCACACCAGTTTCGCCTGAACCCGACACTACGCACCAATGCAAGAAACTGCTAAAACGCTCGAAATAGGCGCAAGAAATCAAGCAGCCCATCGGCAGGCACCTGTCCACGTAAAAACCTGTGGGAAGGCGAAAGCCCATGAACCGGAACGATTCCGGATGAAGCGGGAGAAGGCGAAAGGCGGACTCAATGTCCACCTTGGCCAACAAGGCCCCGCGTCCGTGGCTGCGCACTATATCAAGCGCCTGTTCGAACAACTGATACCGCACGCGGCACAAGTCTTCGGGGATGGAGTCATTAACAGAGCTGCCCGGGGGAAGAGACAAGTGTTGGATAAGCCTAAACTTGCCGCTAGCCTTCTTTGGGACCACCCCTACCGGGGAGAGAACCAGGTTCTCAATAGGGGGTGACGGGAAGGGGCCCACCATCCTGCCCAGGCTCACCTTCTTGGCCACCTTCTCTAAGACTACCCCGGGCATCTGTATTGCGGATTTTAAATTACGGGGGGCATGCGCTATTACTTCCCCCCGAATTGGTAGACGGAAACCCAGACGAAAGCCTTGTTCTAAAAATTCGGCCTCCTCCCTACACGGGTACCGTCCCAGCCAGCCGGCCAAGCGTTCAACCCGCACAGGAGAAGGGGCCTTACTGAGGTGCGCCCCCGGCTGCTGCAGTCTGGGAGGTGCCCCCTTGCTTTCCTTTCCTGCAATCCTTAAATGGGTGATTGCCCCAGCATTTTGAGCATGCGTGCTTGAACTTGCATGAAGTGCCAAGGGCGCAACCCGCTCCATTGAAGGCGAAGCAACGCCCAGCGGGGGCTCCCCCCGCCCTCCCGCGCAAGGATTGCTGGTTTCTGCGAGGGGCGGGGCTGGAGGCTGGCGCAGCCGCAGAAGCAGCCGCAGGCTTCGGCCCCATCCATATCTCCACGTCCTTACACCCAAAAGCCATAATGGCCAACCCGGACTGCTTGCGGCGGAAGTTCTCATCATAGGAGCGCCATGAGGAGTCGGCTTCTGAAAGGAACATCCCATGAATCATGTGCATGTAGCGCACCATGTTCATGTGTTCCTGCGGTCTTGTTTCTAAGTAACAAGCCGCAAACATAAACATGCCCGCCTGCCACCGGTGATAGGTGCAGTAGGCCTCCTCCCCAATACCCCCTCGTCTCTTCGCCGCGCGATATTCTTTTTCAGCCTGCGCCGTCATGGCGAAGAAGCTGACGTACTTCCCGTCCCTAATGCGTTCTTGAACGCTGCGCCTGAGTCCCCTGAGCACGGCCGTGTTCTCGCATTGGACTACCTTTCCCCTAGGGAACAACGGGGACCCCGAGCTACCGCTGGAACTGGAGTGCCTACGGCGCCTGTGCCTGCGCCGCCTGCGGGATTTACGGCCTCCCTCCGCCTCCGACGTTCCCGAGTCGGACCCGCCAGAGGAAGAGGAGGTATGTGCGGCCCTACGCCTGTGCCGCTTGCGCTTAGACGCTGACCCACCTGAAGTACCTTCCACTGGTACGAGGCTCATCTGGGAGGACTCCTCCACCAAACCCACCGGAGGGGTACCGGAAGCAACGATATCCCTCGCACTGAGAGGGGCCGTAGGTCTTGTAGCCGCGGCCGGGGTGGCCCTACCTGACAGGGCTGGGGTAGGGATCACTGAAGTGGACGAAGGGGCCGGACTGCTGTCAGGAGCACCCCCTCCCTGAGCAGGTGACTGCCTCATAAAATTGGATAGCAGGGACAGGAACTGCTGCACCCCCCCATCTGCAACCGCAGGTAGCGGGGGGATTGCAATGGGTACTGGCGCAGGAGGGGCAGGGGGCTGAGTACTGCGAAGTGGGACTAGCCTGGCCCTCCTAAGCAGCTGTCGTCTAGCCAGGTGCAGCGGAGACCTCATCCCTGTGGCCCTCACTCCCCTAGGTGTTTCAGCGGGGGCTGCTGGCACCATCTGGGCCCTATTCGGCCCCTGACCCCCTCCCCTGGCACGCCCACGGCCTCTACCCGGTCTATTAAAGGTGGGAGAGGGGGCTCCGGAGGGGAGACCCCCCTGGGGCAGCCTGGAAGCCAGGATGGGGATGGATGAGGGGCGGAGGCTAGGCAAGGCCCTAGCATCATGGGGCTGTGTAGAGGTGGGCTGTCTTGCTGGCGCGAATCCGCCTCTGGCGCTGGACCGGGCGGAAGGCCGCGATCCAGGCCTAGCGGCCGCGCCAGCATGTGTGCGGGGGCCTAGCCCTCTTCCGCGGACATTTGCGGCACGGGCTCTACCCCTGCCCGACCCCCCCTGGACGCCGCGGCCTGTATTCGCCGTACGCGAGGTCCGGCGCCGGGCCGCGCCATCAGCCGGCGCCGCGACCATCGCGTCAGGCTGTGCGGGCAGCTCAGGCGCCGCCAGGCCTCGCGCGATCCCCTCCGGTCCCCACTGGAACCACCAGGGACCACGCCGCTAGGCCCCGCGACCTCCCAGGCAGCCTCAGCAGAATCATTAAGGCGGGCAGGCGGGCGGGTAGCCCTACGCGGCCTATAGGCCATGATGAAAGTGATGCAGGTAAGAGATCACTCCTGGGCTAGTCTAGCTAGGTAGAGAGGGACAGATGAAGATAGAGAGGGACAGATCTAGAAGACAGAAAGAGAGAATATAGATTGAAAGCTCCGTTTGTATAGAACAAATAGATATTTGCTGCAGAGCAGCGCTTGCCTGGTCCTGCAGCAGCTTTTCCAGACAGAGGAAGGACTTCCTGTAAGCATATTCCTTTTCTTCCCTGTCTGTACCCTCCCACTGCTCTGATAGGCCTTGTGCCCATCCTATTTGCATGTCAGCTGACCTTCCAGTGTAACCTGGGGAACCCATCAGGGGTTTATGCTCTCTCATTGCTTATTCAGCATTCGTGGTTCTAACAAACCTTATACACACAAATGGAAACTAAACACATGATAATGATTGCAGTAAAGACAAACAATAACATGTTCAATTATTATTCCCAACTGTCCAAGCATAGCCCAAGCATAGCCCAAACATAGCCGGCAGTGGGGCAGGTGTATTATAGCAGCGCTTATCGCGCGAAGCAGGAGGGGAGACCGACAAGATGTATTAACATCTTGTCTGCCGAAGCAGGGGAGTGCTAACTCCCCCCTCCAGCGGTGTCTCCTCCTGGAGATAGCGCATCACTGATGCCCTGTCTCCTGTCCCCCGGCCGGCTGGACTTCGCATGCGCGGGATCTCGCTACTCACGTGAGTTCCCCAGCGCAGCCCAGAGCCAACAGCAGGGACAGCGCTGTCCCTGCTATTTAGATAGGGCTTCGCCAGGATGTTTCTGGCAAACCCAAAACCAGCATCATGCAGAACGGTCAGCGATGCTGAACGTTCATACATTTGGCCTGCTATCATTTAGATACCTTTACCGCACACTGGCTCATCATACATGGGGGAGAAGCGGTATCAGTGCACATAACGTGCGCTGATACCCCTTCTCCCCCCTAACGAATGGTCATACATCTGCCCCAGTGTCCGCAGTGGAGGGGGCAGTTGGGAGTCCCCGCTGCCTGTTGCTGCTTTGCTGAGCAGACCTGCGGTGAATAAATACTGTGCGCATGTGCACCGTGTCTATTCTAAGACACAAGAGGACTGGGGGAATGGCCATCGGCTCACAGAGTTCTGGCAATGACCCCCTCAGCGGGGAAAATGGGGGCATTGCCTCGTGGGACTACTGCGATTGTAGGCCATTCTGTCTGGGATGCCACGCCCCCAAAATTCAGGCACACACATTTCCCGCTAATGGCAATGATAATGTTGGGAGGTATGCACTCTATAGAATACTGCCACATATTATTGGAAATGTTGTGTGAAGGTGGATATTGCAGAGTTATATAGGCACACACCAGCAGATGATTGAAACTGCATCATCAAAGGTAACTGCCAAATGTGTTTTTTTTCCATTCACATGACATTGCTGCTGTTGCTGCAAGACTGTCAACCAGAAGCTCTGCACAGCACCCAGCTCTTAAGATGTGTGTCTAAGAAATGGAAATATCCCACCTCTTACAGAGGTTGAGATGTCATTCATAGCTCAGCCCCACCCTGGCATTGCCAGCAGCTTCACATAAGCAATTGTATAAGCAATGGTGGCAAAACCATGGCAAAACCATGGATGTCAATGCACAGAATAGTTACCTGCCATCAATGGTCCATTTAACCATAGACATCGATGGCAATCATCAATGGATGTAAAACCAATAGCCATCCCTACTAATGGATGGACTCGAGCCTGAGGCACTGGTACCTTTGGGGGTGCAAGCGCCGGCACAATAGATTGCGCTGTGATGGGAGTGCTTCCTGATGCTACTGGAGTTAAGGGCTAATCAAGGTCTTGTGAGATCTCCACCCAGGAAGTGTGGGAGCAGTGGTGCCAGCTGGGATTGCCGGCATCACTGAGGCAGGGACACTGAGATAAGGATATCCTGGAGCTCCTCCACCAAGGCTATGATTAATACCAGTGCCGTCGTTGCCAGCACTGCTAGGGCAGTAAGTGGCAATATGAATGAAGCTCAGGCCCGAGCCCTATACAGCCCTCTATTGAATCATGGGCAAAATTGAGTTTGCAAATAAATTTTTATGCAATACTAATCACCTCTGTTTTTGAGATCACTATTACCCCTTTTACACCAAAAATCCCGGATCCGACCCGGCATTTGGAAGAAGGATCCAAGCCGGGTCGGATCCGGGATTTACTCCATTTACACTGCGGTGCCCACCCGCAGTGAAGACGGAGGCCGCGGTGATCCCCGCCAGATACACCGATCGCCGTGCTGGGGGCAGCCTAGCACCAAGGTAAGCTGCTGGGCTACCGTCAGCCCCCGTGCACCCCCCCAGCCATCGTCCAGGAGGTGAATAGATGCCACACACAGGCATCCATTCACCTCCTCCACTGCCGCCGGTGCTGTCTGCAGAGTATAGCAGACAGCAGTGCAGGCTGTGTGTGCCCCCCATCCAACCTGCGGATGCTGCAGTCCGCAGGTTGTACGTCCACCATTGATGTAAATGGGAGCCGGGTCATCCGACCCAGCTTACCCATTTACACCGCCCTCTACCCAGGTCCTAGCCGTGTTCTACACAGGTCAGGACCTGGGTAGATGTCCCGTGTAAAGGGAGACGGCGTGACACATTTACACCGCCTCTGACCCGGGTCTGACCCTCCAAAGCCCCGGGGGTTTGAGGCGGTGTAAAAGGGGTATATTTCTGGGTAATAGCTGGGATGAAAAGAGGAATACTTTCACCCAGTTGACCTTCCTTTTAATATTTATTTTCTTTTTAGAGATTACAGTGTATTAAATTAATAATTAGCTAACATTCAGTATTCATTGAACAAAGTCAACTTGGCTCACAGTGTCCCTGATGATAAAATAGCTGTTGATGCATGATCTTGTGCAGGAGCTAAATCCTCTCCTGGTGTGGGCGGGTGATTCTTAGAACAAATTATTCCTTTTACCATACCAACAGGTACCTAGAAATAGGGATCTACGCTGGGAGGAAATATCTCACATACCGGAACTGAGGACTATTTCATGGATATTTATTTGCAAATACAATTGTGGGACGCAGTAAATTTACTGACAGTAAAAATACAGAAGGTCAAAATACCGACAACCACTCGCAGACAGACAATCATAAAAATATTTGTTATTTTTGCCAACATGGTCAAAATGCAGACACAGCCAAATTGACGACATTTAAAATGTCGACATGACAAAAGTCAACATGAGTTTTCATGAATTCTTTTTGTTGTTGTTGAAACTGACTTGTTCTTACTTCTTGTTCTGAATGGGCTTAAAGTTAGACTATAAGGGGGACATTTACTAAAATGGGATTTCTATTTCAGATGGCATGTTGCTGTGAGCAACCAATCAGATTCTATCTATTATCTTTTAGGAGGAGCTAAATAAATAAAGTAGATTGTGATCTGTTGCCCATAGCAACATCCCATCTGAAATAGAACTCCCATCATAGTATATTTCCCCCTAATAGTGAGGTACCATGCCAGAAGCATGGCGAGCCATGCCAGGGGATGCGGTACACCAATACATCGTTCCTGTCGACTTATGTCCAACCCCCAAGTAAGTAGAGTTTTTGACATGTTGGCATGTTGAACGTGAGTGCAATTTGACCATGTCGGCATAATGAATGTTGGGCATTTCGGTATTTTGATATCTATCTTCATAGAGGGGGTGTTATCTCTCTTTGTGTCTTGAAACCTTCTTTTATTGTAGGTAGTATAAGGTCTACCTTGATCATAATTGGTCAGTTGATTCGTTTTTCTTTGGTTTTTGACATTTCTATTTCTATATATGGGTGTTTTGATTCTGGCTTCATACTGGTTTTTCTCATGATGATCCCTTAGATCAGGGGTGTCAAACTCAAATTCATCGGGGGCCGCATCAGCAGTTTGGTCACCCTCAAAGGGCCGGTTGTATCTGTAGGACTATGTGTCCACTCTTTATTATCATAATAGTGTCCTTCATACAAGTATGTCCCAAATAATACCACTGTAACTCAGCAGTAGCATTTCCCTCCTGCTATTGCTGTGAACTGCAGTGCATTAGGGCACACGCTGCCTGCACAGGGGGGCAGCACTCAGTCTTAGGGCGTAGGTCCTGCTTATTATCATGGGACACAGCAATTAATGATGGGCTGCAATGTGCCAGTGCACACACAGACACATAGGCAGAGAGTTTGACACTTACCTGCTCTGATGCGTCCACTCCAGTCTGAGCTGCTCCTTCACCAAGGATACAGCTGCGCTCTCACACAGGCGCATTTCCCCCTCCCTCCTGTGAGTAGCGCTCCTCGCACTATCTATCCAGGAGTGTGGGGCAGCGTGCTCCCGGTCACTGTGCAGTGCACACTCAGCAGTAAGTGACCTGGAGCGCACAGCAGTAGCAGCACCATTCACCACGATGGACCTGCTCTTTCCTCTCTCTGGCTCCTATACAGCAGGTGGGAGCGGAGGAGGGGTTGACGAGCGGCGGCACTGCGCTAGAGGGCAGACGTTCTCTGGCTTGTAGGGTGCCGCGCATGCGCTGAAGAGGCGGCTTTCTTGTTTGAAAAAAAAAATCGAGAATAAAAGGTGAAGGCTGGCGGCGGCTGCGCGGGCCACATGAAAAGGTCTGGCGGACCGGATTTGGCCCGCGGGCCTTGTGTTTGACACCCCTGCCTTTGACTTCCCTTACCCTTGATGGGGTTCGTGTGGGGCTGAGGGCAGAGGCGTAACTAGAGCTTTGTAGACCCCATAGCAAACTCTTGAAAGCCCCCCCCCCCCCCCACCAAATGAAAAAACACATTGGCCTCCACATACTCCGCACTGAAGGCTCACCCCTTCACCACCACACTGTGGTGCAGTAGAAGTATTCATCTGCTGGAGGGGACAGAGAGATGCAGAACAATTGGGAAGAGATAGACAGAAGAAAGGTGGTAAGGAGGGGGTAGATAGACGCAGGGCAGTAGGGAGGGGATAGAGAGACGCAGGGCGGTAGAGAGAGATGCTAGGTGGTGGGAAGGGGACAGAGAAGCTTGGCAGTGGGGAGGGGATAGAGACGCAAAGTGGTGGGGAGGGGATAGAGACGCAAGGTGGTGGGGAGGGGATAGAGACGCAAAGTGGTGGGAAAGGGATAGAGATGCAAGGTGATGGGGAGGCGATATAGACGCAAGGTGGTGGGGAGGGGATAGAGACGCAAAGTGGTGGGGAGGGGATAGAGATGCAAGGTAATGGGGAGGCAATATAGACGCAAGGTGGTAGGGAGGGGATAGAGAGACGCAAGGTGGTGGGAAAGAGATAGAGAGACGCTTGGCGGTGGGGAGGGGATAGAGACGCAATGTGGTGGAGAGGGGATAGAGAGACGCTTGGCGGTGGAGAGGGTATAGAGATGCTTTGTGGTGCGGCGTCAGTTACGCTCTAGTAACTAATGCCAATAATGACCAATTACATATTTACATATGCTAAATTATTTGAAATTATACATACACTACAAGGGGGTAATTACATTGCCATAAACACACAAACACTTCAGCACCTCATACTGCCTGCAGCTGCTCCTCTGAAATCTCCTGGCTGTCAGGATCTCTCTGGTCCTGCTGGCAGACTAGAAGGGAGCTACCACCTCAGCCTGCTGCTGGGTCATGGTGATCTCCCCTAGGTGCCGCTTAAGTAGAACCTGCCTGTGAACTCCACAAGGTAGGGATTCATCTGGGGTAGTAGGTACAGAACAGAGCTGAATTTTGACCCAGCAACAGGCAAGTTGGAAGGGAAGGAGTTAAATAGAAGTATAAGGGGGAAAGTTATAGAAGGGGGAAAGTTATAGAAAGGGGGGGGGGGTTATTATGGGGGTAAAGGGATAAATGCTTTTGTGGGAGTTAATGTTTTTATTATATTGAGGAAGGTATTGATTGATTAAATTATGTTAATTAAATGACTTGATATGTGAGAGGCAGATGACTGGTGATGGGGATGGTGGCAGTCAGACTCCTGACAGGTTCTGTAAGTATACTTACCAAACCCATCAGGATTCCCTCCTGTGGGATCACCATGCTGTGGTATTCTGACCACTGGCATCCCCGCCGTTGGTTATGTTATACAGCTTAGGAGCACTGATGATACATAATCGGACTCAGTACAAGTCGGGTGACTATATTTCTATTGTGTTTTAATTGATATGTTTTATTAAACATTTAATTAGTGTAGTTAAACCTGGTCTATACTTACTTACCTGCTTATTTTCCTTAAGAAGTAGAATCTGATCAGTTTCTATGGGCATCATCCCATCTTCATTAGAACTCCCAACTTAGTAAATTTACCCTATTATTTCCAAAAGTTTAATTAATTTAGCAGTAATTGCTATATGAAGAAGCTTTGCTGAAAGTACCAAGATTTCATAATGCAACAAATGTATAACAAACCTTATACGCACAAATGGAAACCAAAAACATGATAATGATTGTTGGCGTTTAGATAGACAGTGACGGGAGATCGAAAGAAGGTAATCATCGACCTTGCTGCTGTCGACCAGGTACCCGTCGATGCTCACCATTTGTCGATCTCCCGTCACTGTCTATCTAAACGCACAAAAATAAGTATAGGCATCTAACTAGACGCCATCAACCTCTAGTGGTTGACAATGGTATTGTCAACTTCCTCCCTGTCGATCGGCCATCCGGAAAACCCCACCATTGGTCATTTTCCTTTCACATATCAAGTTATTTAATTAACATAATTGAATCAATTACCTTCACCCTTCCTACCTCCAACCCTAATCCTCCCTTCCTCCCCTCTGCCCACCATCCATCCCCCTCTCTACTCAGCATCTGTTTCCTCTCTCTGCCCAGCATCTTCCCCCTCTGCCCAGCATTTCCCCCTCTCTCTGCCCAGCATCTGTTTCCTTTCTCTGCCAAGCATCTGCCACCCCCTCTCTGTTCAGCATCTGTCATTCATCTCCCCACATCTGTCCCCACTCTCTGCCCAGTATCTGTCATTTTCCATCCTCTGCCCAGCATCTGTTTCCCCTCTCACTGCTCAGCATATGGCTGCCCCACCCTCTGTCTGCCCAGCGTCTTGCTGCCAACCCCCCACAGTGGCACCTCTGTGGATGTTATATTTAAGGGTCACTACTTCTGTGGTCATTATGTGTATAAGGGGCACTACTGTGGGCTTTGTGTATAAGGGATACTACTATGGGCGGTATTCAATGAGGCTGATTCGCCATGTTTTTATGGCGATTTTGTGCTGTAAGGCGAATTTTTGACTAAAACGGTGAATCACCCTATTCAATGACCAGATGGCGAATACATTTCAAGGTTTTTTTCGCCATGATTCACCAAGTAGCTATCGCTATCTTTTTATGGTGAAGTGGAATGTGAACTTTTAAAATAAAGTGTTTTGTTTTTTACATTTGGTGTAAAAAAATCAGGAATTTTATTCTGAGGAGGGGCATGCTATTTTCATTCAAGTGCTGTAAGCACATGAATATATATTTAATAAAAAAAAAATATATATATATATATTATTATTTTTTTTACACAGAGCAGCCAGCAGGGGGCCGGGAACCGAGCCGCTCATTAGATATTCATATATTCACTGCACCCAATCATTACATATGCATGATCGGGTGTAGTGAATATACCCAGTCCCCTGCTGGCACCCCCGGGGGGCAGCCTGTGCTGCCTGGCTCCCGGGGAGCGCCCCCCCCCCCCCCCCCCCCCCACAACGTTCTGGGGCAGGCAGGGAGACTTCCATCTCCCTGCCTGCCACCGTCCTCAGGCTCCCTGCGGCATCGCCGCAGGAGTTAAAATTCGCCGGTCAGGGGCAGCGAGCCCCTGACTCGTTGAATACTGGAGCCGGTGAGGCTCCGGAACGCGGCAAGCAGTGGCGAATGTGCAGCGAATCCTAAACAGGATTCGCTGCAACATCGCCAAAATGCTCATTGAATACTGCAATATGTGTGTGCTGTAATGTGAATAAGGTTGTGCTATATATGGTTTAATTGAATTGGTGATATTGTTGTGCAGCCATGCCTCTTCCTTATGACACCACACCCTTTATTTGCAGTGCCTTTGGTGTGCACTGTCCCTTTATTGAATATGGGAAGGCGCAAGTTGAAAGTTTGCAGGGAGGCGTCGAACACCCTAGCACCGGCCCTGGGTGTCACGGTCTTCCCCATGTCCTCTCTGAAGCTGCTGCTGCTCGGTTCAGTCGGCTGTGATGACAAGCCACATGGGCAGCGCAGCAGAAATCAGGAAGACACTCCCCTGCCCCTGCTACACTCCCTCCACCCTGCAGCAGCGTCATCACTCCGTCCCAAGTGCTGGCTGTAGCCTGTTGGAGGAGGAGGCTGACTGCTGCTGGCTACCGCCCTGTCTGTGTGACAGGCTGTGTCATCAAGGTGAATTTTAGTTTCAGTAAAGTTCAAGAAGCATTGTACATGTACATTGTATAGTACACATTCATACATTAATAAATAACAATAATCATTGATCATGGTGGGTGGGGGTTTGGAGGATTGGTGAGGGGGTCTCTCTAAATCTAATATAACATGCCACCACATGTTAGCCACGCCCCCCAATTCATTACGGGGGAGGGGCGAGAAACGCCCTTGCTTCGGGCACCATGGCACCTAGCTACACCGCTGGTAGCTACTTGCTAATTATTAAGTGCCCTTGCTGGAAAAACCGATGACTGACTATCACAGGCTGTAGTCTTGGGGTGCAGTTGATGTAGCTGGCATCCCAGTGGTCACAATTATGACTGTCAGAATACTGGCCACAGGATCCTGATGGGGGAAAAAGCTGACAACTTGGATTGGTAAGTATGAGAGTGACGACTAGGCTGCCAAAGGAACAGTCAGGGTTAGGCTGCGGTGTAGGGGTGAAGTTTGGGGTTAGACAGGATATGATTGGTTGCTATGGGCAATATCATGTCTTTGCATTTTTAGATGCATTAGTAAATTTACCCTTATGTCTTCAATGAGCAGTGAAAGAATTGGTTGCCATTGGCAACTCCTCCACTGGCTCACTTCTCCATGCTTTCACTGCTTCATGAACTGACCCCCTTCTCTGTTAAAGCTTTGCTGAGTAGCAGAGTTTAACATTGAAAATATATTTCTCAATTTTTATCATGAAGATTAACATATTGAATAGAGCCCTCTGTGCTACCACACACCAACAAAGGGTACAAATAACATATATATATATATATATTTTGTGTTGTAATTACTGATTTGCATATAGGGCCTTATTCTGGTTCATTCACTCGGACGCGTGCACGCACCCTGCAAATGAACCAAACCCTGCCTTGCGAATGGTTAGCCCGCACAACCCATTTGCATGTGAAATTCCTTTGAAAGGCTTGCGAATGGATGCTTTACAAGAACATCCATTGGCATGCCAGTGGGAACCTCCCCCATCTCTCACTGGTCGCCGATCATCGAATAATGGCGAAGGTGCCCGCAGTGCTATTTTTGTAGGAAAATAGGTTCAGGAACTGTGGGCGGGACAGAAAGTGGGCAGTGATGTGGGAGGGGCTACAAAATGGGCGGGGCATTACATAAAAAAAAACCCATATAATTCCTCCCAACAGTGGCAGTAACATAACAATCCCCAGCAGCAAAGTGGAGAATATGCGCCCAAAAAACAGGGGTGCCTCACTGCAAGGGGCACAGCATTGCAGGAAAAGACTACCTTATACTGCGGTTTTGCAACCTGCACGCCGAGAATTGGTCCATTATAAATATGCCCCACTCTGTAACGCTTATTATACATATGCCACACACAGAGATTCCCATTATACATATGCCACACCGTGATGCCCATTATACATATGCCACACACAGAGATGCCCATTATACATATGCCACACACCGTGATGCCCATTATAAATATGCCACACACAGAGATTCCCATTATACATATGCCACACACCGGGATGCCCATTATAAATATGCCACACACAGAGATTCTCATTATACATATGCCACACACCGTGATGCCCATTATAAATATGCCACACACAGATACCCATTATACATATGCCACACACCGTGATGCCCATTATACATATGCCACACACAGAGATGCTCCATTATACATATGCCACACACCGTGATGCCCATTATAAATATGCCCCACTCCATAACGCTTATTATACATATGCCACACACAGAGATTCCCATTATACATATGCCACACACTGTGATGCCCATTATACATATGCCACACACAGAGATGCTCCATTATACATATGCCACCCACCGTGATGCCCATTATACATATGCCACCCACCGTGATGCCCATTATACATATGCCACACACAGAGATGCTCCATTATACATATGCCACACACCGTGATGCTCCATTATACATATGACACACACCGTGATGCCCATTATACATATGCTACACACCGTGATGCCCATTATACATATGCCACACACCATTATGCTCCATTATACATATGCCACACACCGTAATGTTTATTATACATATGTCACACACCGTGATGCCACTTATACATATGCCCCACACAGTGATTCCCATTATACATATGCCACACACCGTGATGCCCATTATACATATGCCACACACCATGATGCCCATTATACATATGCCACACACCCTGATGCCCATTATACATATGCCACACACCGTGATGCCCATTATACATATGCCACACACCGTGATGCCCATTATACATATGTCACACACCGTTATGCTCCATTATACATATGCCTCATACCGTGATGCCAAAATATACATATCCCCCACACCGTGATTTTCATTATACATATGCCGCACACCTTGATGTCCATTATACATATGCCACACACCGTGATGCCCATTATACATATGCCGCACACCCTGATGACCTTGATGCCCATTATAAATATGCCCCACTCCGTAACGCTTATTATACATATGCCACACACAGAGATTCCCATTATACATATGCCACACACCGTGATGCCCATTATACATATGCCACACACAGAGATGCTCCATTATACATTTGCCACACACCGTGATGCCCATTATACATATGCCACATACCGTGATGCCCATTATACATATGCCGCACACCGTTATGCTCCATTATACATATGCCGCACAACGTTATGCTCCATTATACATATGCCTCATACCGTGATGCCAATTATACATATGCCCCACACCGTGATTTCCATTATACATATGCCGCACACCTTGATGTCCATTATACATATGCCGCACACCCTGATGCCCATTATACATATGCCACACACCGTGATGCCCATTATACATATGCCCCCCACCGTGATGCCCATTATACATATGTCACACACCGTCATTCCCATTATACATATACCCCACAACGTGATGCCCATTATACATATACCACACACCGTGATGCTAATTATACATATACCACACACCGTGATGCTCCATTATACATATGCCGCACACCGTGAGGCCCATTATACATATGCCAAACACCGTGATGCCCATTATACATATGTCACACACCGTTATGCTCCATTATACATATGTCACACACCGTGATGCCCATTATACATATGTCACACACCGTGATGCTAATTATACATATACCACACACCGTGATGCTCCATTATACATATGCCGCACACCGTGAGGCCCATTATACATATGCCACACACCGTGATGCCCATTATACATATGTCACACACCGTTATGCTCCATTATACATATGTCACACACCGTGATGCCCATTATACATATGTCACACACCGTGATGCCCATTATACATATGCCCCCCACCGTGATGCCCATTATACATATGTCACACACCGTCATTCCCATTATACATATACCCCACAACGTGATGCCCATTATACATATACCACACACCGTGATGCTAATTATACATATACCACAGACCATGATGCCCATTATACATATGCCAGACACCATGATGGCCACTATACATATGCCATGCACCGTGATGCCCATTATACATACGCCACACACAGAGATGCCCATTATTCATATGCCACACACCGTGATGCCCATTATTCATATGCCACACACCGTGATGGCCACTATACATATGACACACACAGAGATGCCCATTATTCATATGCAACACACTGTAATGCCCATTATTCATATGCCACACACGGAGATGCCCATTATTCATATGCCATACACTGTGATTTTCGATTGCAAAAATAAAATGGGTGCAGAATTATCAGCCGGTACCTCTGAGGAACTTCCAACAGCACCTCTTCTCCAGCTCAGCCACTGCCTATGAAGGTCTCCAGACTTTCAGCTTCCACTAACAGCACTAATTTGCCTGTAGAGTGCGGAGGTCAGTCCAGCGTAATTATTCTTACAGGTCAGGCAGGCGGGCAAGCGGCCAGGAGAGCGTGCGTCTCAAGTGGGCTGCGGGCAGGGATTCACCATGGAAGTATAATTATTTCTGCTCAGTATTCACTGCTGAAAGAGAGGGGAAGGGGCCACAATTAAGTTGCAAGTATAGTCAGAAAACTGAGGGAGAAACAAGTACATTTACAGAGGAGAAAGTCCTCACAGAACTCTCAAAACTGAAAGTGGATAAATCAATGGGGCCAGATGAGATACATCCAAGGATACTAAAAGAGCTCAAAGGGGAGCTGGTAAAACCAATAACAGAATTATTCAACCAGTCACTAGCTACTGGAGTAATCCCAGAGGACTGGAAAACAGCGAATGTAGTCCCACTGCACAAAAGTGGAAGCAAAGAAGAGGTAAGTAACTATCGACCAGTGAGCATTACATCAGTAGTAGGGAAATTGATGGAAACACTCTTAAAAGAAAGAGTTGTAGAATATCTCAAAACCAGCAATTTACAGGATCCAAAACAGCATGGGTTTACTGGGGGAAGATCATGTCAAACAAATCTTATTGACTTTTTTGACTGGGTGACTAAAGCAATAGATCAAGGTGGGGCTGTAGATGTAGCTTATCTAGACTTTAGTAAGGCTTTTGACACTGTCCCACATCGCAGACTGTTAAATAAACTTGAAAGCTTGGGATTGGATTCTAAGATAGTTGAATGGATAAGAGCATGGTTGCAGGACAGAAAACAGAGAGTTGTAGTAAACGGAGTACAGTCAAAGGAGGGAAAGGTTACAAGTGGAGTACCCCAGGGATCTGTACTTGGACCAGTGCTTTTTAATATCTTTATTGGTGATATTGCAAATGGAATTGAGGGTAAAATGTGCCTTTTTGCAGATGACACAAAGGTATGCAACAGGGTAGACACACCAGGAGGGGTAAAACAAATGATTGATGATCTAGGTAGATTAGAGGAATGGTCAAGAGCATGGCAACTACAGTTTAATGCCAAAAAATGCAAAATCATGCACTTGGGTTGCAAAAATCAAAAGACTAAATATAGTATAAATGGCACTATAATGGAAACTACTGAGGAAGAGAGGGATCTAGGTGTCACTATTTCAGGGGACTTAAAGGCAGGTAGGCAATGTAACAAAGCAATGAAGAAGGCATGTCAGATGCTTGGTTGCATAGGGAGAGGTATCAGCAGTAGAAAGAAAGAAGTAATAATGCCACTGTATAGGACATTGGTAAGACCTCATCTAGAGTATTGTGTTCAGTTCTGGAGGCCATATCTCCAGAAGGATATAAATACATTAGAGACTGTACAAAGAAGGGCAACTAAAATGGTGCATGGCCTACATAACAAAATGTACCAGGAAAGACTAAAAGATCTTAATATGTATACTTTAGAGCAGAGAAGGGAAAGGGGGGACATGATAGAAACTTTCAAATATATCAAGGGTTTTAACAAGGTACAGGTGGGAGACATTCTTCACAGGAAGAGGAGCAGCAGAACACGAGGACATGCACTGAAACTAGAAGGAGGAAGATTCAGGGGAAATTTGAGGAAGAATTACTTCACAGAAAGAGTAGTAGATAAGTGGAATAGCCTCCCATCAGAGGTGGTAGAGGCAAATACAGTAGTACAATTTAAACATGCTTGGGATAGGCATATTGATATCCTTACAAAAAAATAAGGATCAAATATGGTTTGAGGTAACATGTTTAAAAAAGGGGCAGACTAGATGGGCCAAGTGGTTCTTATCTGCCGTCAAATTCTATGTTTCTATGGAAGCGCTGTGCGCACTGCACAGCGATGTGATGGTGTCGGAGGCAGAGGGGCGGGGGATACCCAGGCAAGTCGCCGCAACTCCATTCACCCAGCCGCCGCAGAGAATGCGGAAGTTATAACGCCACTGATTACAACTTCCGGAACGCCGTTCCTGATGAGGTAATTTTTCATCAGAACTTCAGGAACGGCGTTCCGGAGCGTTCCGCCTCAAAAATAGCGCTAGGTGCCCGCATATGTAAGGGTGGCCCAGACCACTCCTACATATGAGTGAAGAAATGCAGGGAATTGGGCGGGCAGCTGACATCCGGCTATGTCAGCTGTCCGCCCCCTGCATGTGAGTCACGACCACATTATCATATGTATGCCCAGCCTTTTAATGGGAACGCCCATGAAACGCAGGGCGTACACATATGCTAATTCCCCAGCCCAGCACCCCATGCCCCTCTCCAATCCCCCCCACCCCGCTCGCAAGGCTGGGAGTGTGCACTCGGCAACCAGATTTCTCACCGAGTTGGCACGCTCCCAGCATATACACATGCTCAGAAATGCTGCTGCGCATGCGCAAAACAGTGGTCCCTGTGCGAATTCGCATCCGAGCGAATGAACCAGAATAAGGGCCATAGTCCAGTCTATACAGCCTATAATAGCTCAACCTATAAAGCATTATTAGAAAGTTAGCTTAACTTGAATTAAAAGGATTGCTGGGTTAATGTCAGCCACAAACGTCTTTGCAGGATTATTTACGGGCTGCAGAGCAGAAGGCAGCAGCAATGCCAACAGCTCATATTACAAAAAAAAGATCTGACGGATGACCTCCAAAGTGACAAATACCATACTACACCACAGCGCATTGTTCTAGCAAAGTGCCATGGCTCTCACACTAAAAGTATATTCTGTTCTTATGAGTTACTGGAAGGCAAAAGTTTCACTATTGGTATTATTATAGGTCCAGATGAACATAATGGATTCTTTCTTGAGTTTGGTTTTCATTCATGATAAAACTTAAACATATAAGAGTCTTGAGTGTTAGATCTAATTTTAGCAGTCTGATGTCACTGAGATGCCAGGCTGTGTAGCGTGTTAGAGACCCCCAGTTTGCCTCTATACCAGTTACTGTGCTTGGAAAGACTGTCCAGGAGTAGGAAGGTCATTGAGACTTAAAGCACAGTAGGAGCAATCCACCCATAGTGCCTGGTGCTTTCCATCTTTAAAACAAAGGTAAGTTATTCATTCCGTTTTTATTGTGCTGTGAACCAGTTAGTGGTGGACTGGCACACGATTGTTTCAGGCACAATGAATCTTTCTTTGAATTAGGATCTTGTGACGTATGTGATAGGTACCTTTTTTGGAAATCTAATATAAATCATCACTCCATGAATGTAATGACAGAGGTAATGATGCTGCAGCAAAATATTAATGATAAACAGATTAAACACCTTTTGAAGGTTATATAGCAAAACAAGAAATGTTTCAGTCCCTTCAAAACAGAGAATTGTACACCTGAACTTGATTGACATGTGACAGTATTTAGACATCTTTGAATTACAGCACTGTCTATGCTCACTTCTAATGAGGAGTTATGCACTTGTACATGAACCACATGTATAGAATGGGAAGGTTATATCATGTATCTGGCATTACTTTTTACACTATTGTACACACAATGGGAAACTGTACTGGACACAAATAAGTCTTAAGGGCTGGAGGCTGGGCGATTTAAGCCGGCGGTTATCCCCAGCAGCAGCCCGAGTGTACAGCCAGATAGACACTTCAATGTCTAGTCATAGTATTCTTGCCTGCAGTGTCTATTTGGCTAGAGGATAGCAATACTGCAGGGTCGCGCACCACTATAGCCCGCTGAGTACACACGGGGCGTTTCAGGAATCCAGCTAAACGATTTTCACAATGTAATCAAAATCACTTAGAAGAATTGCCCCGTGTGTTCACAGCTTTATGCAGGGTGTATAATATCAGATAGATTCTGCAGATCCGATAAGCGTTCGGGAACTAGATAACGTGTGCGGAACACCAGATCCCGACCTTCCAATCTGACTGTTGCAGGAGCGTTTGAAACCCTTCGGGGCTAACGCTCCTGCATACACACAATACAATTATTGGGAGATTGGCAGTGTGAACCCCGCTTTAATGCAGCTGTGGCCAATAAAAACAACTTGAAATTTTCCATGTAAATATCTTGGCATGTACACAGCAGCCAGAGCTGCACAATTCTCATGGTTCATGTGAGTTCGGAAATTATGAAGATTGTGTTGCTAAGCAACTACTTTTGTTTTCTGTTCTAAATATGAACCTTAAGTGATATATAAGAAATTCTACAAATCAAGATCATTTGTAACAATTTGTGTTTTCAGGAGAAAGGTAGTTTTGGACTATGTAAATGAATAATTTACTACTATATGTGGTCAAAGTGAGTTACTTCCTTAATGTTAAGTATACAAAGTATGGCATATGTGTGTGGGTATTATTTATATACAGTATATAGAATAGATATATATGTGTGTGGGTGTGTAGATATAAATCTCTATGTGTATTTTGCATGTCATATTACATTTTCACAATGGCTGTTCAATTATCATTTCTCCCACTTCTTGCTTTGTATTTTGTCACCAGCACAGGCTTCTGTGCTTATTATTCCAGAGGCTGCACAAACGTTATCTGTGACTCAAATTTGTTAGTACAGAGGTACAAAAGCCTTGTCTCACTACAGTATATGGAGAGTAATTGTAGAGGTTTAAAGCCTGTGCAATAATACATCTGGAATACTAGCTGAACACTGAATGCATGAAGATTGACAAAAGAAAGATAAATATTCCCTCCGGGGCCTAATAACATAGGAATCTACTTTAATAAAGGGAAAAAATACTTTTCTCTGTGATAAGGTGCATACGTTGAATATATCTAAAATCGGAAGATAAGTTAGTACAAATCGCACAGTGTGTATACAGCTTGCAATCACGAAGCCTGCCCAATTGTAGGTTTGTGTCATTAGAAAAAATAGACCATGCAGGCAAGCCAATTTTGACCATATTGTATTGTTACAGTCTAGTGTTTTAGTAGAACACAGATTTTCCGGCACCTGGTAGTCTGAAACCTCCACATCAGGGGAATGTAGGATTTGGTGGGTGCCTTGAGAGGATAGCAGAAGGGCTTAAAGGGGCAGTGGGAGGGTGTTGGTTTGCATGGTGGGGGATACATGTTGCGGGGTGGTTGCACTGCGGGGCTGAGACACATTGTTTGGATGCTGTGCATGAATGAAACAAGCTATGGGGGAGGGGGCAATCGAGGTGCAAGGGTCACACTGTGGGGGGCTCCCTGTTTTCAAATGACATCACTGATAATCTAGAAAAATCTGTTATCTAGCTTATGGAACCGATGCAATGCTGGATAATCAGTGTTCTACCTGTATAATCAAAAACATTCATACTGTAGTTAAAATCTCAAGTAAATATAGTTAAGATTGTGTGGTTTTAGGCTCTGGGAAGTCCAAGGGAAATGCATAGTCAAACTCGTACACATCCAAAATCTCACTGTGTATATACACATTTAAGGTTGTGTCCTATCAAGAAGAGGGTGTGGTATAGAAGTTGGTCAGCATGCATTAGGAAAAAGGTCAAAAGGATAACATGGAAATGGTCAACACAAAAGAGTTGTTAAATTCTTTTTTGTGTGTATGTTTCATCATATGTAGCCATAATTATTGCAAACATTTACCCTGGCAAGCTCTCTTCACTCACCACACATCAGGAGAGGTTATTATTCCCAATCATAGTCTATGTGGATGGTAAATCAAGAAAAGAGTAAAAAAAAAAGTGTGAAAACCACCCAAAAAACTGTATCTGTAACTGTAACTGTACTGTGGTAGTCGAACCACTGAACCCTGTTGACCTTAAGCACTGCCTACCTTTTATCTGTTGACCTTTTGTCACAGTTGACCCTTTGACCATGTTGATCATATGGGGTTGACCTATTGACTGTCTGTCTATACCGGTGTTTTTCAACCACTGTGCCGTGGAACACTAGTGTGCCATGAGCTGTTCTCAAGTGTGCCTCCAGATCTAGAGATTCCCAAACTAGTTTACAGCCACCACCGGTTCAACTGTTATTTACTGGTCTCTTCTTTTCATGCAAAGGGACCAGTGTGATTGGTTTTTATATGGGGGCCAATAGGTTTGTTTTATTTCCTGTGGGGGCCAATGTGTTTTGACCTGTGGGGATCTCATGGTGTGCCTTGGTAATTTTAAAATCTTATTTAGTGTGCCGCAAGGTAAAAAGGTTGAAAATCACTGGTCTATACATTTGAACCCCAATGAGTTATTTCCAGGCTTCTCCGGCAATAGCTTCCCATGCAAAGTTAGGAAAACCTATTTTACAAGAAAATCAAGATGGCGTTAATAAAATAAAGGGTAATTTTAAAAAAAGCACTCTTTTTACTGTACAATTTTGAAATCTATTTTTAATCTATTATTTGACCTGTTGCTCGCTAGATGGAACTGAGCCGAAGTCCGCACTCTTAGGGTATTATTCTGGTTGATTTGCTCGGATGTAAATTCGCGCCCTTGCAAGTCAACCGGAATACGACCTGCGAATGGTGATACTCCCGCCTCCTCTCGCACGCTGCGTACATTCGCACGGATCTTTTACATAAACATCCATTCACATGCCAGGTAGAACCTTCTACTGCACATGCATGAACCAGCAACAGGTTGGCTAAACTGAAACCCTTCAGGCCAATTCCAGAGGTACTGAAGCTATATATTGCTCAGCTGCACTGGATAAATTGTATTGGTAGTTTGTAGTGATAGCCCCTATTGTTGAAAAAATTTATTTAAAAAAGCTTCTCAAAATTATTTTTAACAATGGATTCTATATGTATACTAATAAGCCCTCTCAAAGCAAAAGCTTTGAAAGCTAGTCTGCTACCTTCTGCCAGCAGATGTCAGTGTTTTGGAGACTCGAGGGGGGGGGTGCTATGGGGACAACTGTCCTGGACCCGCTGTTTTGACAGAAGGTAGGGCCTGGGCAGCTCTATCCCCAGCACCCCCTTCACTTCACTACACAGCACAGCCGCTGAGACGCCGCACCCCCCCTCCCCCTTATGCAATAGCATCAACGGGCCGCCACGGTTAATATGCAGCCTGCCCCGCCTCACATATACAGAGCCCCGTGGTGGCCAGAGCGCGGCAGCTCTGATTTCATTATCATCAGTGCCTGCAGTACGACGGGAGACCTCCACAGGAAGCACCCACAGCACGTAATGACGTCACGTCGTGCGAAACAGATGAGGAGATTGTACCGCGTGCCTGCCTCACTGTCACAAGCCTGGGGACTGGACAGAGGAGTGGTGCTGCACAGTGACAGCACACATGCAGCCCTGCTGCCCCGGCCTGCCCTTGTACTGCTAATTAAAAAGGTAATAAAATAAATCATTATTATGCATCGAGAGGGGATCGAGAGGGGATGGGGATTTTGTCAGTCCCAGGCCCCACAATTTCTGATGGCAGCCCTGTATTGATGATCCATTTTTAAAATTTGCTTATTACATAGGGTTATACTTATTAAACCACAAACACTGCTAAAACATCAGTTTACTTGTAAAAATAGAAAGCCAACCTCACAGCTATCTTAAAGGGTGTATACTGTATGTGCTACATGTAGTGGTGTAGCTAGGTGCCACGGCGCCCGGAGCAAGGGCATGCCCCCCCCCATTTGTAGTAGGTGAGGCTCCTGCGCAGTGAAAAGTGGGCACGGACCAACATTATACCACACACGTAATGCCCATTGCACATTTTAGCAAACTTTGTAATACCAATTACACATAAAGCCACATGCCATAATGCCAATTACACATAAGGCCACACATGATGCCCATTGCATACTATATAACACACCGTAATGCCCATTGCATACTATATAACGCACCGCAATGCCCATCGCATAGTATATAAAACACTGTAATGCCCATTACATACTATATAACATACTGCAATGCCCATCGCATACTATATAAAACACTGTAATGCCCATCACATACTATATAACACCGTAATGCCCATCACATACTATTTAACAAACCGTAATGCCCATTACACATTTAACACATAAGTGCCACTTACCTACATGCTCGATGCCAGGGGCTTCATGATCAATGCCAAGGGGGACTGAAATTGCTCATTGCCAAGGGGGACTGAAATTGCTTGCAGGGAGGGAAGGTGGGAGTAATAGTGCGGAGCAGGGAGGGTGGGAGTGATAGTGCAGAGCAGGGAGGGAGGGTGGGAGTGATAGTGCAGAGCAGGGAGGGAGGGTGGGAGTGATAGTGCAGAGGAGGGAGGGTGGGAGTGATAGTGCAGAGCAGGGAGGGAGGGGGGGAGTGATAGTGCAGAGCAGGGAGGGAGGGTGGGAGTGATAGTGCAGGGGAGGGAGGGTGGGAGTGATAGTGCAGAGGAGGGAGGGTGGGAGTGATAGTGCAGAGCAGGGAGGGAGGGTGGGAGTGATAGTTCAGAGCAGGGAGGGAGGGTGGGAGTGATAGTGGAGGGAGGGAGTGATAGTGCAGAGCAGGGAGGGAAGGTGGGAGTGATAGTGCAGAGCAGGGAGGGAGGGTGGGAGTTATAGTGCAGAGCAGAGCATGGAGGGAGTTATAGTGCAGAGCAGGGAGGGAGGGTGGGAGTTATAGTGCAGAACAGAGAGGGAGGGTGGGAGTTATAGTGTAGATCAGGGAGGTTGGGAGTTATAGTGCAGAGCAGGGAGGGTGGGAGTGATAGTTCAGAGCAGGGAGGGAGGGTGGGAGTAGTAGGTGGAGGGAGGGTGGGAGTAGTGTGGAACAGGGAGGGAGGGTGGGAGTCAGGGGCGTAAGTTCAGAAGGGGAGCCCGGAGGCGATACAGATCCTGTAGCTGTCGCTGCCGCCGCCCCCTCCTGCAGCACATTGGGGTCGGGATGGCAAGAGGCAGACCTAGGGCATGTCCCCTCCCCCTCGTGAGGCATCTATCAGCGCACCCCCTCCCCACTGTGTCCGGGACGTGCATGGTGCTGCTGTTTAAAATTCAAATCTCCCGCTGGACCGCGCTAGCCAATAGGCACTCACGGTCCAACAGCCACCAGTTGATGGGCTGCTGGACCGCAAGCGCCTATTGGCTAGCGGCCCAGCGGGAGACGTGAATTTTAAATAGCACCACGTCTCCCAGACACAGTGGGGAGCCGGGAGCTGGCGGGGGAGATGGAGCGGGCGAGCTGGCGGTGCCGGCACGGCTCTGACGCCATGATAGCTTCACGCGCCCGGAGCTTGGGCTCCACCGGCACCGCCCTCGCTTCGCCTCTGGCTACATGCCTGTCTGTCTCAGAAGCCCCCTACACAATTATGTACAGTTGTAATTGTAAGCAGGGTATATGTTTATGTTGTTTACGTTGACATGCATTGGGTCGACCACTGAAGGTCGACATGGCGTGGAGGGAGAATAGAATAGTTCCCGAAGCATGACGAGCACAGCGGTACACTTTGACAGTGTCCGTGTCGACTATGTCGACATTCTGGACAAAAACGTGAAAAACACATGTCAACATTTTGACTGGTTCGGGTGCGGGAGTAGGCTGAAACTAGCAATTGCATATTATGGCTGCTGTGACTACTAATAGAAGCAAGAGCTAATGCAGGAGAGTCCCTCAATGAATCAGCCTCTCTGTGGGTGTAACCCTATGTGCACCCCTATTTGCATATGAGATAGAGATGAGCAGTTTGGATTTATAGAAATCTGAACCTGCCTGGTTGCTAGATCAGAACATTCTAGTTAAATGCTGTATAATGCCACTTATATACATTAAATATACATAAAAATATATTATTAAAAAGAAAGTCCTTGCAGGCAGATTAGGATCTGTTAGGATTCTTTTGCATGAACTTCAATGGGAAGGTGAAACCCAACGCGTTTCGTCAACAATGACTTCATCAGGGGTAAAAGTACATAGCCATTTGATTGATATACAGAACACAATTCGTGATAAGAGAACATGTCTCCTCTAAAGACCGGATCAATTATGGATGTTCTTATTAAGTGCAATTTTAAGTAAGTTTGTCAATTAGAAATGCATCAGTAGGCTGATTTTAAAGATAAGCGTTGATAAGGGGTCCACTGTGAATCTAGTTTCAATAGAAACTGTAAAATCCATCAATGAATAGAATGAAATGGATTGAATAAGAGTAGATCAAAAGTCCGCTGCTACTTTGATTTCAATAGAGAACTGGAAAAGGACAATGGTAAATCGGCAGTGTTCCCCTCTAGGCTCCTTTGCTGGGAGCCAGAGTTCCTGATGATGGAACAGAGCTCCCGATGGTGGAACAGCCCAGGTGATAGACCAGGGGTGTGAGCTAATGTAGTGACCACTGGAACATACTGAGGAGTAAAGATGAGCGGTTCGGATTCCGTGGAACATAGCCGGCCCTACATCCCGCGAGCCGTGCTCATGAGTTTCCGGCTTTGTTCGGAAAACCGAAGCTCTGCTCATGGCGGGTCTGAGCGTTGTGCAGGAGGAGTGTTGAACTTGTCAGACTCATCCTTAGTGTGCAGAGGGGTGTTGTGCAGAGGGGTGCAGTGCAGTCAGTGCAGAGGTGTGCTGTGCAGTGCAGACAGAGGGGTGTTGTGCAGTGCAGACTGCAGACTTCAGAGGGGTTTGTGCTGGCAGACTCAGAGGGGTGTTGTGCAGTGCAGAGGAATGTTGTACAGTGCAGATAGAGGGGTTTGTGCAGTGCAGAGGGGTTTTTGCTGTGCAGACTCAGAGGGGTGTTGTGCAGTGCAGAGGAATGTTATACAGTGCAGACTAGAGGGGTTTGCGCAGTGCAGAGTGGTTTGTGCTGTGCAGAGGGGTTTCTGGCAGTGCAGTACAGACTCAAAGCAAAGGGGTTTGTGCAATGCAGAGGGGTTTGTGCTGTGCAGACTTCAGAGGGGTTTATGTGCTGGGTTATACATTATATATATAATATACTTAATTATATTGTAGTAATTGTACTGGTCGTGTGTTAGGCAGGCTGTCAGTCAGTGTAGTGAGGTACAGTAGAACACAGGCAGGCTGTCAGTCAGCTTTTCATTGATAATTTTTTTTCATTGTGGTGTGTGGTCACTGTGGTGTGCTGCACTGCAATCCAATACATTACATACTACTGTCAGAAGCAGAACAAGTTCTGTGTGTGATTGTTCTGCCTCCACAGTCCACACAGTGTTATACAAGTCCCGTCCATAAAAAGAAAAAAAAAAACATAAAAATACATTTTGCTGTTCTTTATTTTTTTGGTGTATACTGTACCCCAATAGTATACACCACAATTTCCGTGTTATAAAAGCTGCGCATTAAAAATAATTAAAGTAAAAAAAATTCAAATCAATTTTTCTCTTCTTTATTCATTGTTTGTGTGTACTGCACCCCCATACTGATACTGTCAGAAGGTCCATGTGTTAATAACCAGCCAGCTTGCTGCAGACCTTGGCCTAAATTGAATGAAAACAACATTGTGAGCTGTAAAGTGGTCAGAATTGTCTGGAAAGGGCTGGACATTAATGAGGCAAGGTGGGCAAGAGCGGGAAATGCTACCAAAGCTCAAGACATAGAGGCATTCCTTTTTATATTTGAGCACATGGCCATGCGTTTGGTATGGCCTGGGGAGAAATGGTCTGACAGGCTGGCTCAATGTTTTACATGGGAAGCACAGAGAGCATATTTGGATATGTCTGTGGCTGAGTCATGCCCCTAACCTGGCCTTAAGAAGGCAATACTTGACAGGATTGGAGTGACAGGGCCTCAGCAAAGCCCAAGAATTCCATGACTGGTGGCTGGAGGGCTCTGAGCCTCTGAGGATTCAGCTGGCCAAACTAGCACAGCAGGCTAGGTCCTGGTTGCATCAAGATAAAAACTCTGCAGTGCAATTTGGGGAGATAGTCACACTGGACCAGGCTATGCGGATGTTAGACGTCTTGATGCAGCATTGGGGCCTTCAGGCTTACCCCCAGACATTTGAGGAGTTGGCAGTGGCAATTGAGCAGCCCCTGATCCTGGGAAAATTAAGTAAAGTGAGGTAAGGATTCGTGGCAGTACCAAAGTCCAGAACCCAGATTCTGGTGGTCAAGACATATGCTCTGCCTCTCATGGTGTGCTTTGAATGGTCACGTGAGGCGGGACTGCCCAAAACAGGGAGAGCTGATGGACTGGTTTGGCCAATGGTTAGCATGGCTGCTGCGTGTGTATCCCAAGCAGAGTCCTCCCTATTACAGATGCCGGGACAGTTGGAAGGCCGGGAGATCTGGACACTGGAGGATACTGGTAGTGAGCTTACTATTGTAGCTGCCAACATAGTTCCTCCAGGAGCTTACAAGGTCCTGCCTCTTGTCAGGGTGTTGTGTATCCATGGCGATGTTGAGGAGTGCCCATGTATACTTACCCCTGACCATACAAGGCCAGCAATTTAGGGTGGTAACTACATTGACCTCCCGACCACCTTATCCATTAATCCTGGGACGTGACTTCCCGTTGCTGCAGGCCCTGCTTACATAATATAGCATTAACAAACAGTCAACCGTTTAGGCATTTTAGCGGCAGAGATTACCAAAGCCTGGCATCTGAGAGAGCGGCAGCTACTGAACCCCCCCAGGAAACTGAGACTGAGGCCCAATGGAACCCTGTTGGTGAGAAGATATTATTGCAGGACTGTGGAGAAGACCAATGCGATGACATCGATCTGGTACACACCTTTAAGACTGTAAGAGTGGTTAATGGTAGGGTGGTTATGTTAAAAAATGATTTGCTATATTGTGTTACCACTTTACAGGGGAAAAGAGTAGACCAGTTGTTAGTTCCCTGAAAAATCGAGCGATTGGTTTTGGAAGCTGCATAAATGCATTTTTGGAGTGGCCATTTAAGGGAGGAGAAATCCCTTCAACACATATAAAGTTATTTTGGCAATGCATCTATGCAATTCAGTCAAGAGGTATTGTCAGGAATTTCCAGCGTTCCAGAAGATGGCCCCTCTGCCATAGTTTAGGGATCCACTGGTACCCCTCCCTATAGTTTCTATGCCTTTTGAGCAAATTGGCATGGATCTGATAGGGCCAGAGAAAAATTCTGCTCGAGGGCACCAATACATACTAGTGATAGTGGATTATGCCACCAGATACATGGAGGTGGCATAATCCACTATCAAGATTTCATATTACACCCCTGTGTAATATGAAATCTGGCACTTATGCCAGAGAGCTACTAACCCTGTATACAGTCCTGGGTATACCGAAGGAGGTCTTAATGGACCAAGATAACCCTTTTGTTTGCAAACTTATGAAGGAGTTGTGCCAGTTGTCAACGTTAGACAGGATTACCACCTCAGTGTATCACCCACAAGCAGATGGCCTGGTAGACAGATGATAAAGAGGGCAGTGTCTCAAGAAAAACAAGACTGGGATTTGCACCTACTGTACCTTATTTGATGTTTGTGGGATATTACAGAAAGTTCATATAGGACTTTGCCACTAGAGCAGCTCCACTAACTGAATGTCTTAAATAATAGTCTCCATACAAAATAACATGATCTAGACCAGTGGAAACCTCTTGGCAAGACTTAAGACTAGCTTTATGTACAGTCTGCTTTGCAAGCTCCTAATATTACAAAACAGTTTGTGTTGCAGACAGATGCATCTGGGACAGTATTAGGGGTAGTCCAGTCCTGCGAGGGGATGTGTTAGTGAATACATCCCCTTGTATAGTACCAAGAGTATTCAGCGGAGGGGGGCACGGAGTTTCAGTGCTGAGCTATGCAAAATTAGACCCTCTTGGATGTAAAGCAGGGATGGGAAACTTTTTTATGCCAAGGGCCATTTGTAATGGGGAAAAATCCTTTGGGAGCCATATATAAAAATGCAACTTACAAATTTCCCCCTTACTTGACTCCCGGCCAAGCCGCAGGGCGGGTGGGAGGGCCATTCAGACTGGCTACAGGGGCCACTTACGGCCCACGGGCCGGAGGTTCCCCAGCCCTAATGTTTGAAAAAAATCTGAAAAACTCAAGTTGACTTGTTTCATGTTGACGTTTGTGCTACAAACTAACCTGTGAAGTTTAGCTAGTACACCCAGGGAAAGTCTTGCATTTGAGGGATAAATGGTTTTTTTTACTGTGACTCTCCCTGCAGTTTGACAGCATATATCGATTAGAAAACTGAGAGAGTCTTTCTTTTAAAGGCTGGACTAATGAGTAGGGCGGACCATAGATGAACCGGTATCACCCAGCTCAATTATATAATTTTGTGCTGAATGACAGTGTATGTGAGGAGCCTACAGCAGCTGCTGTATTCTGCAATTTTATGCAGAATTTTATGTTTATCCATCCATCTACATGTTCAAGGGGGTATGGGTCACTAGGTCGACATGAGTGACATGAGCGATGGCTCATGTCACTGTATACAAACAGTGGCCGGGAGCTGTGTGTCCCATTCCCAGGCAGCACACAGCTCCCCCGCAGTAGCTGCAGAGGACTACACGCCAACTTACTCCCGGCCTGGGGCCGTCCTGCCAAGGTGGAGGAGGGACGGTCACAGTCGCCGGAGAGCAGAAGGGGTCGCGCCACTGCACAGGGGATGTGGTGTGCGGGTTTTCATGTGACTATGCAATGCTACTCCACTCCTCTATATTGGCGTCTCTTCATGTATGGGGGGGGGGGGGGGTGTGTGTGACAGTTTGGGCCTGACTCCCCTTGGCTCGGAAGGTGCCGAATCCATCCCCATTCTGATGGTTATGGGGGGGGATCTTAGAATGCACATCCAATATACATGAGGTACTATCATGCTGGGACTTGTAGTTCGGCAAAGAAAAACACGTGGTGCAGATGCACACTCCATATTATTAATCAAATCACTTTTTGGGGTTCCACGCCCCAGATCCAAACTTAGTATTAGGGACCCACCCGAAATGAGGTTACCTTGAAGCTGGTTGGTGGGCAAATATTTCTTGGCCAATTGATGGCCCATTCTGATGGTGGCAGACAGGGGGCGACATCAGGGGAACGACCAGCATTTTGTGGGAATCCCCATGAAAATGCTGGGTGTTCTCCTGTGAACGCAGGCATGGCGTTCCCTGCTCAGGACAGGAGGCTGATGTCACATGACCAGCAGCTGTAATAAAAGTCAGTTTAGATGAACTCTTATCGCAGAAGGCAGGAGAGATCATTTGATGAATGATGAAGGATTTCTCCTGCTAGCGGCCACATGAGAGGGGATGTGTTAGCGTACATTATCCCCTTGTATGCTACAGAGGGGATTCAGACAGCGAGGGGGGCAGCCGTTCGGCGGGGCGGTGATGCTGTGCATGCAAGCCAACGTGAATCAGGTTCTTTGTTCACAGTGATAGAATCCATCAATAGGTAACATTAATGTGCGTACATAATGCACAAATGTCAGAGATATGAGGCATTTATATAAGAGTAGCTAAAGCATTCTTGATGACTGAAGGCCACAGAGACATCCTGGTAGGGATAGCCAATGGGTGCATTATTCACGCAAAATCCCATCAACGTAGCCATACCTATCACTATAGAGCAGTGGTTCCCAACCCTGGTCCTCAAGTACCCCAACAGTGCACGTTTTCCAGGTCACCCAGCAGGTGCACTCATTATTCAGGCACATTTTAAAAGATCCACAGTTGGAGCTAATTATATTGCCTCTGATTCTGTGTGGAGACCTGGAAAATGGGAACCACTGCTATAGAGCACCTGTTTTTACAGTGCTATATATTGGGGGAGGGGCTACAATGGAGCAATTGTGTGTCCTTGCCCCTGATCCGCCCATCTATCCACCAGCCAGCACACTGTGCAGGAGGGTGACGCAAAGTTGCAGTTGTCTCAATTTTAAAAAAAAGTTCATGAGTTCATGGACTAAAGAGCCGACTTGCTGGCCATCTGTTCAGGCTCTTTCTGTGAGCATTGCATACTTTTTTTAAATTGAGACAACTGCACTTGTTTTATAAAAGTTAAATACTTGGTTTAAAGCATTTGCAATTTAACTTTATTATATCTCTGTGATATTACCTGGAAAATGATGTAACTGGTTCCGCTCAGTTGGATGTAACTCAACTGTCTGACCCCTGTTTCAGGCAACGCACTACACACCCTCTTTAGCAATGCACCCTGGGAGCTGCTTACACAATCCTCCAAATGGCCTTTTCAAAGTATGCAAGTGTAGTTATGGTTTACAATTTTTTTTTTTAAATGCAGCGAAAGGATTTCACAGGTTAGAAATCTTTTTTGCAGGAAAGTGGTTGTCAGGGCAAGCTACAGTTGCTAGCTTGTGTATACTCTACGGTTATTAATTATAACAGGTGTGATTTGTTCCTCCGTCATTATCTGTGCAATGATCCTAATTTATTTGAGTCCTGTCCTAACTGTCTTCTTTATATATCTTTTCAGGGAGACTTATCACAACAACAATGTTATCACACAGTGCCCTGCAGAAAGAGAGGCGGGCCCAAGCCTCAGCCATTATGAAGGAAATCCAAGGACCTGGTACAGTACAAATGATTTTATTTAACTTTCACTGCACACAAATATTTGAGTCTGATGTTTTTGACTGTACAGTACTGAGTACATTGTATGTGAAGCAATGTCCAAGAATAACCTGACAGAATGTTGCTCTACCCTTGGTGGCTGAGCCTTTTGTAGTTCTCTATTTGGAATCTATTTTCAGATGAACAACTGCTGTAATGGAATGAATCTGAGGAACAGCTGATGGATATTCTACTGGGGTTAATTTTCATCTTTGTGTTTAGGGCAAAAACCATAAACAGTCTCCATGGTCCAGTAGGCGGCGTAATGAAACACTTGATAAGATAAGTTGAAGTGGTACTGATGATTACAAAAATTAAAGATGTCCCAAAGCCTAGATTTGATAGGTGCCCTGGGTTTGGATTCATTCCACACATGTTTGAGTTTGAGGGAATGGGAGTCAGACCAAATAGTGAGTCCATTGGTATGGAAGTGAAGGTGACACCAGGAGGAGTTTAAGAAGTAGCAGAGAAGCATAAAGACAAAGGTAGGAGGTTAACACATAAGAAAAAAATATATTTTTTCTCAGTATGAATTGACTCATATCCATTATAATAAAAGATGAAAGCTGCTCCTCACCTCTATTGGGAGAATTCAAGTTTTTTGCGCACCTGGTGCAATCAAGTGTTTCTCTGTTTGGGCTCGGACAACCGCCAGCACTGACATTACTGTTACACTGTTCTGTCATTTTGACAGGTTCCTAATTAGTATTTTTATAATTATTAACAGTAATATGTCAGCATAGGTCAGTGAAGGGTTACAGACTTTTAGTCTCTTCAGGAGCCTCCTGGCCATTCCAGGAGGGTAGGCAACCCTGGGTCAGTGTCACTTTAATCTGGTTTTATAACCATCTGGTAACTACAATTTCCTTGTCCCTCAAGTCCACATTTCTGTATTTTATAGCTGTAGTCTGACAAGACAGACCATATGCAGTTTGTACTAAGTTACAGGTCAAAACACAACATAGAATAATGTGTTTATTACTTGACACAACATTGAGATATTACTCATGGGGGCAATAATAATTTATGAATATATTTTGTATATTGGATGAATTGATTCTTCTTCTCTTCTTCCAATATATACCTCCCCCTATTACACTCAGGGGAGCACCTCCACATGAGTCACTAGTGCCCTGGCACTCCTACACAGTCTAACTGTGGATCTAACACCACTCCTGCTGACGTTTTACAAATCCCAGTGGTACTGGTCCCCACTTCCCTGTTTTCCGATGTTTCGAATATATTTTGTAATAAGGAGCCAATGTAAATGTATTATTTGATCACAGGGCAGTGTTAATATAATAGGGGCAATATCCTCTCACATAAGGCAATATAAAGGATTGTTCCAAAATGGAGGCAATATACCGTAAATGCAATAATTGACTTTGGATGGAATATTATTGATTTATAATTCGGGCAAAGAGAATGTATTTATGATTGTGGCAACACTAATTATTTTATGATGGGGGCATAATTTATTGTTCAGGTGTGTGGTACTACAAGTGCCAGCATGGCCTTGCCACCCATATGTAGGCTGGAACTTGTAGTGCAAGCTGACATTGGAGCCCACAATTGTGTAAATGTTTGCAGATTTGTTGGAGATTTCAGAGACAGAGGAGTGATTCAGTGATGGCTTTTGTTACCACCACTACTGCATATTTATGCTAGCGCTGCAGCCAGTGGCCATCCTGTTGAGATGTCAAACAAATCCGCAAATGTGCACACAAAGACATACCATCAATTGGATATTGTATACACCATCAGACAGAGCAACCCTGAGATCAAAACCCACTGCAAGCCTGCCGCACAGAATGCAGTTTGAAATTGCACAGATCTGCAGTGTTGATACTGTATGTGTCGCCTAGCCGTTACCAACGGTGGACATGCGCAGTGTGTCTCTGTCACATGCAAAGAAGTACAACATTGCCCACTTCTGTCTTACTTTCATTTCCTGCTTACTGCTCTATCCAAACATCATCATTAGTATCTCTGCTCTATCCACCTTGTGTGTTGGTGCAAGATTCATTAGAAACAGGCTTCCCCTTACCTGTACATGTGACCAATGCTGGTTTTTACCTATGACCCCCAGGTAAAATCAGCCACCTTGATCAGCTTTAGTGAAACCAGATGCAGTCCGTGAGACTGCACTGGCTTCACTGTGACTGGCAGTGACTTTGTATTGGAATTCCTACCTGCCAGTCACCCGCAGTAAAGGCAGTCCCACTAGGAGGTGTTCCCTTCCACTGGGACTGCCAGTCCGAAATGCGATATGCAAAGAGAAGCCACTGAAGCAGAAGCAGAGAAGCTGCCAATGCAGCCTATAAAAGCCTGGGGTATACATATGCATGCACAGTAACATTGCTGATACTGCACATGTGCTGGGCCTGGTGAAGGGGAACAGGACGCGGCAGCCCCCATCCTACAGAAAGGGAAGAGTCGCCACTGCATGTGACTCAGAAATGCGTGGAGCATTAGATATATATCCATGACACTTCACGTAAGTGCTACAGCCAGAGCCCCCACACAGAGTATCCGGAAATAAATTAGACTGAGTATAAAACCATACCTCTGAGCTACTCGAGGAGCTGCTGGCCATGCCCTCTGTTCCTCTCTTCAGTGAATAAATGCTGTTCGCATGCACTGCTGTGGCAGGGGGGACTCCCAACTGCTCCCCCCTGCCCTTGGGACCAACGTGGGACGGTCACAAAATAGATATGGCGCTGTGCCGCTGGGACCCCGGACTGTAGATCAGTCCCGGGCCCCAACATTTCTAGTGACAGCCCTGCACGGTAATAGGAACAGTTGGGAGGTATGCTAAAACATAACTACTAGGTGAGAGGACAGGGTACTGAGCTGCTTCTGTGATGCAGCATCTACTGTATCCTTATTTACATCTGTCATAGAGGGGCAAAGAGTCTTTGGGAGAGATGTACTAAGCCCTAAAAAGTGATGAAATGGAGAGTGAAAAGCCACCAACCAATCAGCTCCTACCTGTCATTTTTCAAACACAGCCTGAGACATGGTAGGTAGGAGATGATTGGCTGGTGGTTTATCACTTTTCATTTTATCACTTTTCAAGTTTAGTACATCTGGCCCTAAGAGAGTTATAAAATGGAGAGAGATAAACCAGGCAATCCGACTAACTGTCATTTTTCAAACACAGCCTCTAACCAGGCAGTTAGGATCTGAATGGTTGCTACTTTATCTCTCTCTCTCAATGTGATCACTCTCCAAGGCTTCGTACATTTTAGTCCAAGAAAAGAAGGGATGAGATCTATAGGTGCACTCTGGAACCTTATTTATTCACTTGGATCTGCAGTGGTAGAGTGTGCAATGTTAGTACATTTTGGCTTTAGTTCCTATTAGCTGAGATATGTCACTGGCCTGCTGTTGCGTCCCAGCTGATGATCACATTGCACTGGCCACATTTGTTGTTGAATAAGTGCTGCTCATCTTGCAGGGGCTGAAATAGAGACTAAGGAGTATATTTACTAAAGGTCGATTTCAGATGATTTTGATCAAATTAAAATATCTTAATCGATGTTTGGGCTTCCAGCACTAGAACACACATTTACTAACATTCCAAAATGATTATAATAAAAAAAAATCATCTGTTAAGTAAATGTGTGTTTTAGCTCTGGAAGGCCAACATCTATTAAAATAGATTTTTCATTCTGAAATCAATCAAAATTGACCTTTAGTAAATACATATACCTAAACATCACAGGTGAGCCCATTTTTGGTGTGTACATTCTCACTGCCAAACATGCTCTTGAGTTTCTTAATAGAAGAAGGTCAGGCATCTATACCTCGCAGCTGTTTGGCAGTATACATTCTGGGATAAATCACCTTTGGTTCAGCATTTTGTGGTATGTATGTTATGGCATATTTGTACAATTTTTTTGTAGGAGGTTGCTCAGAAAATGCCCAGGAACTGATAACTGCAACACAAATATTCCCACAACTGTTGCAAAATAGGCAATATATTAACTATATAATGTTATGTATGGTAAATTGGTCATTCCTAAATAAAGGTGCATAATTGGAAAACATGTTGTCATGCATTAATTGAGAGCTAATAGTAATTAAAAACCTATTTCATAGTGCGGTTTCTCAGTTTGCGGTCCTGAGTCAGGGAATTTTTGCCATGTATGCAGTGCCCGGCGCGTGATTCTGAAACGGTGAGTATTAAAACATGGGTGCAGTGAGTGCGGTTTGGGTCACCCTGAGAGAACCACATTTATACTCCTTTTACACCCAAATTCCAGATATGACCCGGTATTTGGAACACAGTTCCAATCTGGGTCAGATCCGGGATTCACGTGTTTGCAACCGTTCTAACTGCACGTGGGTGCAGTGTCTTCAATACTGGCACTTGGAGATATCACTTGGACATCATCTCCAAGCTCTGGTAAATTGGCTGCCATGACCCTTGCAGAGCCCACGTCATGCTGGGGTCAAGCCCAGCCCTCGGGAAAGCTGCTGGGCTGCCCCCAGCCTCCGTCCTTTTCCCCTCAGCATCCTTCCATGAGGTGTATGGACACCACACAGAGGCATCCATTCACCTCCTCCCTGGCCCCACTGCTGTTTTTTTTTCAAGGGGTTATTTTTAAGTGCCCATTTACACATACTTGCCTACATGTAAACTCTTCTCTCCGGGAGAAGCCCGGAGAGGAGACAGGCAGCATCACTTCTGGAGGCGGGGCCCTGATTAAAAAGTCATCAAGCCCCGCCCCCAGCACTGGAAATTCCCACAATTTGTGGGACCTCAAGGAGGGGTGGGGCTAAATGGCGCTATTTGCACATTTAGCCCCGCCCCCTTCTTGCGAAAACCCACAAATCGGGGTAATTGACCGAGGCGACCGGCAGCTGCATGGGAGATGCGGGGGGTGAGGCAGAATCCGTGAGGATTGCCCACCGTTCCGGGGACGCGGAAGGGGGACCCGATTTCCGGGACCCTCCCGGCCAATCACGGAGGGTAGGCAACCCTGCATTTCCACTGAGGCCGACCCGAAAATATCCCGGTGGCTGGTGTAAAAAATTGCACTATGGTTGTTGAGGCATCTTGGTCAGATGAGTGTGTGCTGAACCCTGTTTTTTTATCGAATATCGACACAGTCGACATGGACACAGCTTTGCTCGCCATGCTTTGGGAACGGTACCTCGCTACACTTGGCACACTATTTTATTCTCCCACCACACCCTAGTGGATGGTAGGGCATGAAATACCACCTGTCTACACATGTCGGCTCAAAAAACAGTGAAACACCCCATGTCGACCTTTTGACTGTCGACCTAGACACTGTCGACCTAATGCTTGTGTCGACCTAAACCCAGGTCAACCTAGACCCATGTCGACCTTCACCCATGTCGACCTAGAACCATGTCAACCTATTCCCATGTCAACCTAATGGTGTTGACCCAATGCTTGTCGACCAACATACTGTAGACCAAATGACCGTATCCCCCAGAAAGGTGGGCAACCCCCCTTCCCCCCCATCTCCCCCGCGGCATCGTTCATTTCCTGCAATCAGCTGCTTTTGAGGGGAGGGGCTAAAGATGCAATTTGTGTCATTTTGATGACGTTTACATCAGGCCCCACCCCCGAAGTGCCGCCGGTGCAAGGTCGACATGTCGACATAAGCATTATGTCGACATGGTCTAGGTCGACAGTCAAAAGGTCGACATGAGGTTTTTCACTGTTTTTTTTGTGCTGACATGTCCCGACAGCCGGTATTTCATGCCCTACCATCCACACGGGAGGCACTGTGTCCATGTCGACTATGTTGATATTCGGGTAAAAAAAACAGTGAAAAACCCCATGTCCACCTTTTGACTGTCAACCTAGACCATGACGACCTAATGCTTGTGTTGACCTAACGACCTGTAGACCTTGTGCCATGTCAACCTAGACCCTTGTCGACCTTGCAGTATGTCGACCTAATGGTGTCGATCTAATGACTGTCAACCATCTTTAGGTCAACCAAACAATCCATACTCTGCTTGCCTAGGGCCCCATGGGATCATAATCCGACTTTGCTCCCTACCAACAGTCCTGCTAGCTACATGTTTATGATATTATAGTAAATCAAAATGTCATATTCTGCAATATAGTAAGATGTCCTGCAGTGATCCCTTTTGCTAAGAGTTCAGCTTGTGTCAATGTTGTTTCAGCTTACTTTATAATAACATCACTAGTATATCATTTTAGCAACTTTATTGGCAGGGGCCTCCAAAGCTAGTTGTCTTGTCCTGGTGCCAGCCCACGATGGCACCCAAAGCACCAGGCACAGTGCTGCTCTGTTCCATGAAAGAGGTCTGGGTCTTGTGCTTGTAATAACCCTTACCAGCTCAGCCAACAGTTCCGAAGGTGCTGTGCTGAATGGTGCATGGCAACAGTCTTGCTGTGTTCAAAAATACATTTTTACTACTTCAGTTTTCGATTTGGGGTATTCAATGGAGGACAATATCAGACAATTCAGCTTTAAAGTATTGGGCTCAGGCCTGATCTGGTCTACAGCCCATATTAATTCATTGGGCCTGGTAGAATGACCTGGGCAGAGTGCCCAGAGTCACTTAAATTGCTGGTGGCTTAGGCCATAGTTGCCTACCCTCCTGCATTCTGCAGGAGACTCCCTGAAATAACAGCAATCTCCCTCTCTCCCTCATTAGTCTACCAATCTCCCTCATTTCACCTAGCCCGCAATACACTCTTACATTTTTTGGGGAAAAAAGGAATGAGAGACAGATACATTTACATTGAATCATCAGCACCATTTCCCAGAACTTTAACAAGTATAGTAGCTCTTTCTAACTGCTTTGGGGCTCATCTACATTTGGATATAAGTCATTTTACAAGATTACTCTGAGATGTAGCAGTACACACCCACACGTCTACAGTAGGTGCCACAATCACAATATTTTTTCACAATCTCACTGTATATGGAACTAGACACGCCCTTTGGGTGGAGAATGACACGCCCCTTCAATGGGGCGCTGTGCAAAATTCTGCCGCCAACTATAATCTACCTTAAACTAGTTTTCAAAAGTAGGCAAGTATGGCTTAGGCACATTGCCTTCTTAAGGCCTCATTAACACCAATTACTAAGTGTCTTAAGGGGACTGCCAGGTGGCTGTGCCAATGTAACATACTGATGGAACCATTACTTTATGTACATTATGCTACAGTGCCAGCTGGGCAGCCTAAAGCCAAAGTCTCCTTCACACACCACAAGCATTAGATCCTTCAAGCCAGCTGAAAAACTTTTGTTACATGCACATGGGCAGCGTGAATGGCGAGTCCCTGAGCGCCCATACACATGTGTTTAGCAGCATTACAAGAGTAGCTACTGTACATGTGTATTAGCCTAGGGCAGCTGTAACCTAGAAAAGGGTTAATACACAAGAATGCAACCTCAAACCACTGCAGAGCTCTCTGGTCATCAGCTGTTTTCTTCTACTGTTTGGCCGACTGGTGCCTTGTCTTCGTCACTTTGTCAGCAAATGGAATCTTATTTATTGATTCCAGGGTCTTCCTGCCTCTTCCACACCCACAGGAGCTTTTCTCTGGGCATCTCCTTCCTGCTCCTGCCTCTGATGAGCTCAATTCTCTTTCACATTGTGGATTCTGATGTCAGCCACCAGACAGAGCTATGATGCAGCAAGCTTCAATTGGCTCCCTACAGCCGCTCACATCATCATGCCATGACAGTGTATTGTCAACTCGCTGTGACCTTTCCCATCACCCCCCTTTTTCCACGTAGTAAGACACAGCCACTCCGTATTGGATGAAATTGGCCACAGCGGCCATCTTTATTAAACAATAACAATTTAACAATAGACCAAACATTACCCGACAGAGGTGGTCCTCGAGGCCCTAAACTCTAAAATCCAGTATATATATCCGAGCATTCCCCCGGGCTTTACCCCCAGCCGATGACACTGGCTCAAGGGCACCGAAATGCAGATACCCAGTGCTCATTATATATATATATATCGCCTCACCCCGAGGAGTCCAGCCCCTACCATGGGGCCCTCCCCGCCACAAAGCCAAGCCTCCATGACCACCAACCTCGAGGATCCCCTCCGCCCCGGCCACTGTGACAGAAGTTAACACTTAGCATAATAACCGAACCCTATCCTCTAAACTTAAACCTACTGACACTAAAAAAAAAAAGAGGGAGGGTGGGTGGGAGCTTTTGATCTCCAGACAAAATGTCTGACCTGGACTACGTGACCCCCCAATATATAACACACCACCACCCCATTAAGCCCCTCCCCCACCTCATCATCCCTCAGCTAACCCCTCCCCTGCTAACCCATTTAAAACCACTCGCTCCTTCCAACCCCTGTCAAGGGGGCCTCCCCCTAGGCTACGCCCCAGTCCGGCCCATTCATGACAGTGTATTGTCAACTCGCTGTGACCTTTCCCATCACCCCCCTTTTTCCACGTAGTAAGACACAGCCACTCCGTATTGGATGAAATTGGCCACAGCGGCCATCTTTATTAAACAATAACAATTTAACAATAGACCAAACATTACCCGACAGAGGTGGTCCTCGAGGCCCTAAACTCTAAAATCCAGTATATATATCCGAGCATTCCCCCGGGCTTTACCTCCAGCCGATGACACTGGCTCGAGGGCACCGAAATGCAGATACCCAGTGCTCATTATATATATATATCGCCTCACCCCGAGGAGTCCAGCCCCCACCATGGGGCCCTCCCCGCCACAAAGCCAAGCCTCCATGACCACCAACCTCGAGGATCCCCTCCGCCACAACGCATGGGGTTAACCCCTTAACCCCCTGCGTCCCCGCCACATACCCACGGCAATTTCCACTCCGCCTTGTAAAGCCAGAGACCACAGGTCTATGCCCACTGCATTTAAGTGAACTCCATCTCCCCTCCAAAATGCGCCCGTACCTGACTCCAGTTCCCTATGACGCACCACCACTCCACCATTTCTGGCCATAAAACTCCCCACCGCTTTATTCACCTTTATCCTGGCTTTATTGATTTTTACCACCGAACGAGCATCCCTCCAGAATTGCCGTGGTACTATATCAGACCAAACTGTAATAACCTCTGGAAATAAAGCCCAAATGCGCAACAAATCAAACTTAATGTCGCCAATCAACTCCCGAAAAGGCCTAGCTCCCAGGTCATTACCCCCTATATGCAAAACTAAAATATCAGGAGGCCTATCCAGACGTACAAAACGGTGAAATTCCGGTAACACCCCGCTCCACACAATACCACGCCTTCCCAGCCAGCGGACCTCAAATTCCTTTCCATCCAACCCCAACTGTCTTCCCTTTGGTCTCACTCCAGCTCGAATGGCGCCCCAAAAGACATACGTATGTCCCATAATCCAAATGAGGCACGAAGGCTGCCCTAAACAAAACAAAAGAGACAAAACACGAACAACCCTCGATCAAATGTTAACTAGAACATTACAACTTTCCAAGGCGCACATACGATTTGAACCGCGCCGAGTCCCACCTCCCAATCTTTTTTATTAAATCCTCTCCAAAACCCAAACGCGCTGCCTCCGTCGCTGCTCCAATCCTAAACGAGTGCCCCGCATAATCCTCCTCCCGCATTCCCAACCAACGTAGCCCTTTCCTAAATACGCTTACAAATTGAAAACGGGACAAAAATGACCCATCCGCATGTACCAATAATGGGTCACTCAGCCGACCCCCGGAAAACCTACACTCCCTAAAAACTCGAAGACATTCCACCGGGCACATAGAGGAAACTTGCACTGCAAACAAAACTACCCGTTTCCCCTTGCCCAATTGGTCGGTTTTTGACCGACTCAAAACAAACTCCACCCTATCCGAAAATAGGTCAACCTCCTCGAATTTTAAACCCCCCCCGGTGACCCGACACTAGGACTCACCAATTCCCCCAACCTTAATGCCCCAAAAAACGCTAATGAAAAGGCTAATTTGAACAACTTAACTTCATAATTCGACCGGCAGACCGACCCCAACCTATCGCCCAGCCCATGTAACACCTGGAAGGAAACCGGTCTCCTTTTGTCCAGCACTGCATGACCCCTTCTCCATCCCTTCAGCGCTTGTGATACCAGGAAACTCTTCGTGACGTCCGGTCTTGCACAGGCCCGAAAACCAAACGCCAAACCTGCCATGCACCGACCAATTTTAGATACTGACCACCCCATCTCTTTACAATGGCCAATATAAAGCAACACCCCCATCTCATCTTCGCCTTCCTGTAGGCCCACCGACCTGCACCAATCGTTCCAGTGCTGCCATTCCTGACAGTAAGCCGACCACGTGCCCGGGGCAAGGGAAGCCCTGATGAGCTGATCCACTACTCTTCCAGCAGCTCCCAAAGGTGACACGGGCAATTGACCCCACTCTGATCTGCTCCCGGCGCCAATTCCCTGAAGCGATCCCACTGCCAACGAGACAAAGAATCCGCTATACTGTTAGCAACCCCCGGAATGTGCCGTGCTACCACCCAAGCATTCAAGGCCAAACATTCTAACACTAACCGCTGCAATAACTAAACCACAGGAGGAGATGATGCAGACAATTGATTAATCACATTAACCACACTCATATTGTCGCAATGGAAACAAATTTTCCTGTTCCGAAACAACTCCCCCCAAATCACCACCGATACCAGAATCGGAAATAACTCCAGCAACGCCAAGTTCCGTACCCAGCCACGTTGATACCATGACTCTGGCCATTTGCCGACACTCCAGTGACCTTGACAATAAGCTCCGTAACCAACGCTCCCGGCCGCGTCAGTAAACAAATCCAAATCAAATGCCACCACCGAGTCCGACATCCACATGGCCCTTCCATTAAATGACTCCAAGAACTCCGCCCACACCTTCAAGTCACCTCGCAACTCCCTCCCCAATCTAATGAAGTGATGCGGAGAACTAACCCCGGCCGTCGCCCCCGCCAATCGTCTACTGAAAATTCGTCCCATTGGGATAATACGACATGCAAAATTCAACTTGCCTAGCAACGACTGCAATTCCTTCAGCTTGACCTTTTTTAATAGCGCCGCCCTCCCTACCTCCGCCTTCAGCGACACCAATTTTTCCACCGGCAAGCGACATTCCATCCTCTCAGTGTCTATAGTAATCCCCAGAAAGCTAACCACCGACGCCGGCCCTTCAGTTTTTCCGGGAGCCAAAGGAACCCCAAACTCCGCTGCCACCTGCTCCACCGTACTCAGCAACAATGCACAAACCTTACCGTCCCCTGGACCAATACACAAAAAATCATCCAGATAATGAATAATCGATCCACAACCAGATACATCCCTAACCACCCATTCCAAAAATGAACTGAACGCTTCGAAATACGCACACGACAGGGAGCACCCCATCGGTAGACAACGATCAACAAAGTACCCCCATCCCAAAAACAACCTAAAAGACGAACACTCGACGGGTGAACCGGCAACAACCTAAAAGCCGCCTCTATATCTGTTTTCGCCAAACGTGCCCCTTTTCCGAAGCGCTTCACCCACTGCACAGCCGCGTCAAATGACGTATAAACCACTGAACAAATGTCAGGGTCAATACCATCATTGACCGACGCCCCTTTTGGAAATGACAAGTGATGTATGAGGCGAAACTTGTTCGCCTCTTTTTTGGGGACTACCCCTAAAGGCGAGACCACTAAATCCGCAATTGGCGGCGATGAAAAAGGACCCGACATTCTACCCAACGATACCTCCTTTGCTAACTTTTCCCCCACTACATCTGGGTGTTCTCTGGCTGATTTCAAGTTCCCCTTAAAAACCCCGGTAGCCGTAACCTCCTAAGGGATTTTAAACCCTTCCCTAAACCCCTCCTCTAAAAGCACCGCCGCCTGTCTATTTGGGTATCTACGCAGATACCCCCGCATCTTTTCCAGGCGTATTGGAGTCACCCCCTTTTGAATTGGACTCCCTCGGTTTTCCCCTGAAACACTTGCTTGCCCCATGGGTACCTCCGCAAGATGAGCATTCATGCTTAAACTTGCACTTTGCACCAAAGCGACACGATCCTTCATTGAATGCGAAACACAAGCCCTTTTGCAAGGCCGTGTTATTGACCCCTTCTCTTGCTCCCCCCCTATCCCCCCAAAAGGGCTGCCCCAACCGATTAGGCGCTGTAACTTTCAACCAAAGCCCAATATCCTTGTGATCCCACCGGATACTAGGCCGCACCGCCTTCCTCTGCCTAAATTGCTCATCATAACGCAGCCAAGCCTGACCCCCATAAACCCTTTTCGCCTCTGCAATCGCATCCATATAACAAAACAAGGGGGAGCAATTCTCCGGCGCTTTTTCACCAGTCACACTTGCTAGAATAGCAAATGCCTGTAACCAATTAGCAAACGTCCTTGGTATCAGCCGATACCTCCGGCGTTCCTCCTCCTCCTTCTTTTCATCCTTCCGCGGTCTATCTAAGTTGAACCGTTCTAATGGGAGCAAGGAAAAGATTTCCACATATTCCCCTTTCCAAATCTTCTCCTTCACCTCCTGCTTCAGATGTGCCCCCAACGGCCCCTCAAAGCAGACATATACCTCCCCCTTAGCTGAGTCACTAACCCGCACTGCCTCCGCCTCCGCTTCCCCGCTAGCTTGTGGGGCTCCCCCACTACTAGTACCCGGAGTGCTCTGTCCCGGCGAAACCCACGCGTTCCCTGGTGACGGTCCCGCCCCCTGCCGCACACTAGAAAACCACTCCGCAAAACCAGTAACCAGTTCCGCAAGACCCCTACTGCCATCGCCCTGCTGACCTGCACCCGCCCCTCCTTGACTAACCGACCGAGGCAAAAAGGACATTAATGATGACTCACCAGGCTGCCTGGGGGCTGTGAACCCAGCAGCCGCAGCTCCTGTTCCCTGACGTTCTCTCAATCCTCCAGATGACCCAGGTACGTCTTCTGCACCAGCAGGCCCGGTCGCCGCACTCGCACCAGCCAAGGATCCCGCAGGTGCCGTGCTAGGTAAAGGCTGCTCATCGCGGTCTAAGCCAGCCGGCTGCTGCTCGCTCCCCGTGGCTCTTCCACCTCTCTCAGCACAGTCCTCACGCTGGGCAGCAGCATGTCCGCCATGCCCCGCCGCGCCTGGTCCCGATGTCACTCCCGCTGCCTCCTCCTGCACGGGGAGGCGACTCCCCCCGCGCCGAGAACTCCGCCGTCCAGTTGGATTACTCCCAGGTCGGGCCTGCCGGGAGGAAGGTGTCCGTCCCGCGGCTCGGCCTGGAGGGTCCCGCATGGGGCTCCTTGACCGGCGCCGAGTTCTGGGGGTAATGGAAGGGCTAAGGTGCTCCGGAGGCCGTGACCTCCGAGGCCGGGCGCCAAGCGGGGCAGACGTGTGCGCGTCTGCTCCCAACCCCCGTAAGAGGCCTGACACTTGCTCCTGCAACCAGGCCGCTCCTTGTGTACCAGCCACCTCTCTCAGGGAAGCCAGTGCTGCATCAATCTTCGCCATCCTAGGCCGGACAGATGCTACTCACTGTCACAGCTCAGTTCAAGCTTTTGATCTCCAGACAAAATGTCTGACCTGGACTACGTGACCCCCCAATATATAACACAACACCACCCCGTTAAGCCCCTCCCCCACCTCATCATCCCTCAGCTAACCCCTCCCCTGCTAACCCATTTAAAACCACTCGCTCCTTCCAACCCCTGTCAAGGGGGCCTCCCCCTAGGCTACGCCCCAGTCCGGCCCATTCATGATTGGCTCTCCAGTAGCACCATATTCAAATACCTGCTGCTGCTATGTCTTACTGGGTACCGGTCTGATGCCAAATCTGAATCACTGCTTCTACAGAGATTGTAAGTCCGGAACTTGGAGTCATTTAGTCATCTAAAAAATCACACCAAATCACACACATGTCAAATGTGCAATTTTTGTCTGAGAATCGCACATGTAGCAGGGGCAAACACAGGATTTTCAGAAGGGGGTTTCCAGAGGGGCTGAGCAAAGCACGGAGATGGAAACTTAGGTGACCCAGTATATCCCGGGTCAGTTAAAGTATTATAGATAGACCAAATGTATATAAATAATAATAAAAATAACAATAATAATATACACACATGAGATGAGGTGGGGGAAGGGGGCATTGGCCTGAATAAAGGGGTCCTGATACATAACTTTCAGGGGTTAGAGGATGTTTAATATGCAGAGGAGGGGTGTATAGTGGAGTGGGCTTATTATTCATAATTTTAGAAAATAGATTTCTTAGCTTTTAATGGAAGCAAAAACAAGACAATCCCACCTACCAAATAGTATTGGGGACTAAGGGATCAGAGTTCAGGAGGCAGAGCAAGCTGCCAATGAGAATATAAAACTACATACCAGGTGTGTGGAGCTGGAGCAGTAACTAGCTGCTGGAAGGCTGATATCTCTGGTTCTGGGCACAGTAGAGACAAGCTACTAATGTCCATCAAAGGGGAAGAGTCCCAGCTTTTGGAATATGCCCTCAGAAAAACTCTAAGATAGACAAAACCTGAAATATCTGACTGGGAAGAGCAATTAACAGGCTTGGATGGGGACCACTGATCAGAAGTCAGAAATCTTCGGTTCCCCAGGGCCGATTTATAAAATTCTTGTATGGAAAGAGGGGACCCTCAGCTTTCAGTCTAGGGTCCTTAGACTCCTGAGGGGGGTTCTGGGTACTCAGAAACCCCCCTTGCTTGCGCCACTGAGTGGGGACCCACCAATAAAGAGGTCCCCCTAAGTCCACCCATGGCCAGGACTGAAGTCCCCCCATGCAGGGACTTGTTGAACCACAAGTCCCTGCATTAAAGGGCCCACTGAGACTTGTAGTCCCATTTTAAACCAATAATAAAACAAATAGACACAAACCCTGTTGTAGGTATACTGTAGTTTTAGTAAAATACATGCACACCCACATACACACATACATGCATCCATACATACTTAACTAGGGTTCCAGTTGGTCAGTCCTCTTCTCTAGTAGAATCCATTAGGGACATGTAAAAAATATATATTCACCTAGTTCCAGTGTAGATTGCAGCCTCTTCAGTCCATGTAGTCCATGGCATTCACAGGGTTAAAAAAAATGCAAAAAATCCCAAACCAGCGGACTGTAGGTTTGCCTACACACATGCCTATATTAAGGCATTTTCTAAGCGACTTTGCTTAATTTGGCAAGGTCACTTACCTCCCAACATGACCCATTCCAAGAGGGACACAATGCTCTGTTCCTGGATTTCCCTTTTAATGTATGATTGCCATCACCTGTGTTGGTAATGATACATTAAAAGGGAAGGGGATGGTAATTCTACATTAAAAGTCTAGGAACAGAGCATTATGTCCCTCCTGGAGAGGGTCATGTTGGGAGGTATGGTGTGTGTGTAGGGCAGGGGTGGGCAAACGCCGGCCCGCGGGCCGGATGCGGCCCGCGCCACCAACCGGACCAGCCCACTGCCATCCACCCCTCTCCTTACTGTGCGCTGTGCTGCTTTAAGAGGTTAGTGTGGCCAAGCAAAGATACATACGGGGTAATTATGGATTATTATTTGTGCAGTACTTGTGCATATGAAGTATCCCCTAAATGAATTCCGAGATAGAGGATCAACCATGTTTAGGTCAACCGTACCATGGTCATCCACTAGTGGTCGGGGCATCTGATTAGTCGAAATGTCTAAACTTGCCCAACCACGTTTAGATAGACAGTGAAACAGCGGCTGGCTGTGGAGGATTGGTGGATTCTCATTGGGGTGGTGGCTGTTGCCGAGTTACCCAGAATCATCCCCAGTGTCCCCTTGCATGGCTCGCTGTGCTCCCCATGCTTCAGGCACAGCACCTTTGGGCGTTCCCATGGAGATTCACCCATGACATGGGTGTCAGCTGCCCGCCCTCTTCCTGTACAGGGAGCCCACAGATCTTAGACACCAGAGAGGTGTCTTAGATCTGCGAGTGCTGTAAAATCATTCGATTGTCGGCGACCATCGAATGATTTTGCCCCATCACAGAAGCTGCAAATAGATGTTTATGAAAAAACATCTATTCACATGTGTGTGGGTGCAATCTGCATGCGGGCGACTTGTGGACCTTTGTATGGGCGGCGTTTAGAATTTTGCCACATTGAAGGTCAACCAGAATGACCCCCTAAATGTATATACAGGGGACCACAGCAGACGTTGGACCACACATGCTCAATAAGGTTTCGGCCCCTGCTTGGTAGGTAATGTCCTTTTGCCATGAATAAAAGCAATAACACATTAGAATAATTATTATGCCAAATTAATAAAAAGGTCCCACAGTGGGGTATGGATCACTAGGTCACCAAGCATTAGGTCGGCATGCATTTAGTCTACACCATTAGGTCGACATGCAAAAAGGTCGACATGGGTCTAGGTCAAAATGGGTCTAGGTTGACATGACATTAGGGCGACACAAGCATTAGGTCGACATGGGCAAGGTCAACAGTCAAAAGGTTGACATGGGGGGGGGTTATTTACTCGAATGTCGACCCAGTCGACATGGACACTGAAAGTAGCACTGCGTCACCTTGCATGGCTCGCTCCATTTGCCATGATTCAGGGAAGGCGACTCGCTACGCTTGGCACACTTATTTTTTTCTCCCGCCACACACCCTAGTGGATGGTAGGGTATGAAATACCGCCTGTCGGCACATGTCGGCGCAAAAACAGTGAAAAACCCCATGTCGACCTTTTGACTGTCAACCGTGCCCATGTCAACCTAATGCTTGTGTCAACCTAATGCCATGTCGACCTAGACCGATGTCGACCTAATGGTGTCGACCCAATGCATGTCGAACTAATGACTGTATCCCCCACAGGCACAGTAAGCCCTTCACCTTTGCAGGGGCATCTGACACAAAGGTAGAATGCAGCAACTATTCTCAAGAGGGCAGTAGAATAAAGACACACACATACCTCCCAACTGTCACGATTACAGCGGGACAGTCCCGATTTCGGGTCCTGTCCCGCTGTCCCACCCGCGGCAGGCATTGTCCCGCTGCGGGGGGTGGCAGTTGGGAGACCCCCCCAATCTAATAGAATAGACGCTGTGCGCGTGCGCACAGCGTCTATTCTCGTATGAAAATGAGGTTGCGGCTAATTAGCATAAGCCGTGCCCTCATTTGCATACGCCCCGCCCCCTTTTCGGGCGCTCGCCCTATTTCATTTAATCAGAAGTTGGAAGGTATGCACACATGGGTGTGTTATTACTGTGTATACTGACCTTGAGTTAATAAATGCACATATGTGACTTTTTTGTCTTTCTGGATCCACCTACAGAGAGTGTCAGGTGACTGAATTTGCATTCAAACTATTTCCAGTTCCACAGGTATTATATATAGCTCTACACTTAGATACCTGCACATCAGGAAACCCAGGCACATTACATTCCAATAAAATCGAAAATATCTTTTACTCCCAGTATATAATATGATAATATTAGCAACTATAAGGATCACTATCAATCATTTGCTTAGTTTAAGATATGTTTTGCATCTTTAGATACCAGTTGCTGTTATTTTCTTTTTTAAAGTGTTAAAGCAAATAAAAACATTATTTACATTTGAGCATGTTTTATATTTTTTCCCTCTCTATCTGGGCTGTTAATTTGGCCCTGGCAGCCTTTCCTACCTAGAAACGGGTTGGGATCATTTGGTCTATTGCATTATGGTAGAAAGTCATTAGGTCGAATCCATTAGGTCGACATGCTAAAAGGTCGACATGATTCTAGGTCGACATGGGAAAAGGTCGACATGATTCTAGGTCGAAAGGTCATTAGTTCGACAGGTCATTAGTTCGACAAGGTCATTAGTTCGACATTGTCTATGTCGACATTCACAAGGTCGACATGGGGTTTTTCACTGTTTTTTTACCTGAATGTCAACACAGTCGACATGGACACAGTTTAAAGTGCACTGCATCCCCTCGCATCGCTCGCTGCGCTCGCTATGCGTCGGGCACGGTGCCTCGCTACGCTCGGCACACTATTTTATTCTCCCACCACGCCCTAGTGGATGGTAGGGCATGAAATACCGCCTGTCAGCACATGTTGGCTCAAAAAACAGTGAAAAACTCCATGTCGACCTTGTGAATGTCGACATAGACAATGTTGAACTAATGACCTTGTCGAACTAATGACCTGTCGAACTAATGACCTTTCGAACTAGAATCATGTCGACCTTTTCCCATGTCGACCTAGAGTCATGTCGACCTTTTAGCATGTCGACCTAATGGATTCGACCTAATGACTTTCTACCATAATGCAGTAGATCAAATGACCGCATCCCCTAGAAACATAGAAACATAGAATTTGACGGCAGATAAGAACCATTTGGCCCATCTAGTCTGCCCCTTTTTTTACCCTTCAGGTAAACTCAACCCTTTTTAATCCTTATTTCTTTGTAAGGATATTCATATGCCTATCCCAAGCATGTTTAAATTGTTCTACTGTCTTAGCCTCTACCACCTCTGATGGGAGGCTATTCCACTTATCCACTATCCTTTCTGTGAAGTAATTCTTTCTAACATTTCCCCTGAACCTACCTCCCTCCAGTTTCAGTGCATGTCCTCGTGTTTTATTACTTGTTTTCCTTTGAAGAAAATTTCCCACCTGTACTATGTTAAAACCCTTGATATATTTGAAGATTTCTATTATGTCCCCCCTTTCCCTTCTCTGCTCCAAACTATACATGTTAAGATCTTTTAGTCTATCCAGGTAAGTTTTGTGATGTAGGCCATGAACCATTTTAGTTGCCCTTCTTTGTACACTCTCCAATGTATTTATATCCTTCTGAAGATATGGTCTCCAGAACTGGACACAGTGGGTGACATTCTATGGGTTGAGATTTTTAGACTTTTGCGAATTTTTTCGCAAAAACGGCCGAAATCGCATTTTTTCCCATTTTCTCATATTTAATGAGCTCCGAAAATGTGAAAAAAATGCGATTTTTGCCAACAAGTTGGACACACTGGAAATGCGATGGCTGCTTTTCGCAGCACATCGCATACAGATGTTTTCACATGGAAAAGTATACAAATCGCATATTTAATGGTATGCGATTTGTATACAGTGTGACTATAATTCGCCCAAAAATCAGACCAGGTTCTGATGGGCGAATTAGCCAGAAACCTGCACAGATCGCAATGTTCTGTGCAGGTTTCTGGTGAAAAAAAAAATAAACAGTTAAAATTAAAAAAAAAACGAGCGCGGGGTCCCCCGCCCGAGCATAACCAGCCCCGGGCTCATTGAGCCGGTGCTGGTGACATAAAATCAGGGTCCCCGACAAATAGGGGTCCCCTTGATTTCATGAAACCAGCACCAAACTCAAGGTCCGTCGCTGGTTCCCAAAATACAGGGGACAAAATGACTAGGGGTCCCCCGTATTTTAAGAACCAGCACCGGACCCAACCAGCCAGCGGGGTAATGCCACAGCCGGGGGACACTTATTATATAAGGTCCCGCGGCCAAAGCATTATCCCCGATGAAGGGGTCCCCCCCCTCCAGGACTTACCAGCCCATGCTCCAGGGCTGAAGAGTCCGGTTCCGGGGCCTTGGTCCTGGTTCCGGGGCTGGTCCTGGGGTTCCGGGGCTGGTCCGGGGTCCAGGATCCGATGAAGTCCACAGGGGTACCTGTGGAAGGAAATCCTACTCACCTGGTCCCCGGCGACGACATCGGCATCCTCTCCGGCAGACGCGCTGCTCCCGGCTGCTGTGGTACCCGCTTTCGGACTGAAGAGGCGAAGAGATTTTCATCTTCCGCGCCTCTTCTCCGGATGATTCTATTGGCCGCCTAGCGGCCAATCAGGAGCCGACTTTCTCGGCTCCTGATTGGCCGCTAGCCGGCCAATGGAATCATTCTGAGAAGAGGCGCGGAAGATGAAAATCTCTTCGCCTCTTCAGTCCGAGAGCGGGTACCACAGCAACCGGGAGCAGCGTGTCTGCCGGAGAGGATGCCGATGTCGTCGCCGGGGACCAACTGAGTAGGATTTCCTTCCTCAGGTACCCCTGTGGACTTCATCGGATCCTGGACCCCGGACCAGCCCCGGAACCCCAGGACCAGCCCCGGAACCAGGACCAAGGCCCCGGAACCGGACTCTTCAGCCCTGGAGCCCCGGAACTCCAGGACCAGCCCTGGAACCAGGACCAAGGCCCCGGAACCGGACTCTTCAGCCCTGGAGCCCCGGAACCCCAGGACCGGCCCCGGAACCAGGACCAAGGCCCCGGAACCGGACTCTTCTGCCCTGGAGCCCCGGAGCCCGGACCCAGGATCCAGGGACCGACCGACGGGCTCAAGGTAAGTAAGTATCAGTGTGTGTGTGTTATGTGTGTATTAAACTTTGATTTTTCAGGGTGTCAGTGTGTTTTATTTCACTATTTTTTGTACTGTAGAACTACAAGTGCCAGCGGACCCTTTAATGCCCCGCATGCTGGGACTTGTGGTTCTCCAAGTCCCAGCATGCGGGGGAGGCTTGCTGGGACTCATAGTTCGCCAGTAGAAAACAATAGTTTTTCTGCTTTTTTTTACACTTTCCATCAGCCCGATGCCCACCGCCCAGGGGCATCGGGGACAGCCCCGGACTTTCAGCATGGGCTGGTAAGTCCTAGAGGGGGGGGACCCCTTCATTGGGGGGGTCCCCACTTCCCCAGGACCCCTGCCCATGTTGACCAGCCACGGGGATAATGCTTTGGCCGCGGGACCTTATATAATAAGTGTCCCCCGGCTGTGGCATTACCCCGCTGGCTGGTTGGGTCCGGTGCTGGTTCTTAAAATACAGGGGACCCCTAGTCAGTTTGTCCCCTGTATTTTGGGAACCAGCGCCGGACCTTGAGCCTGGTGCTGGTTTCATGAAATCAAGGGGACCCCTATTTGTCGGGGACCGTGATTTTATGTCACCAGCACCGGCTCAATGAGCCCGGGGCTGGTTATGCTCGGGCGGGGGACCCCGCGCTCGTTTTTTTTTTTTTATTTGCGCTTTCCTGCAAACGTGCGATTTTCAGACATGAAAATTGCACATTTTCAGGACTAAAGACATCGCACCACCTTGCACCTATTCGCACTATTTGGCCCGTTTTTCGCATCTCATTAAATATGCGAAAAACGGGGCAATCTTGCAATTTGAAAAAGTGCGAAGTGGTGCGATAAAAAAAACAAGCATTTATCTCATCCCATAGAATGTCACCCAGTATTCCAGATGAGGTCGTACCAATGACCTATAAAGTGGCATTATTACGTCTTTTTTTCTGCTACTGATTCCTCTCCCTATGCAACCAAGCATCTGACTAGCCTTCCTCATTGCTTTGTTACATTGCCTCCCTGCCTTTAAGTCACTTGAAATAATGACTCCTAGATCTCTTTCCTCCTCAGTAGTTTCCATTATAGTACCCTTGATACTATATTGAGCCTTTGGGTTTTTGAGTCCCAAGTGCATAATTTTGCATTTTTTAGCATTAAACTGTAGTTGCCATTCTCTTGACCAATTCTCAAGTTTACTTAGATCATCAGTCATTTGATTTACCCCTCCTGGTGTGTCTACTCTGTTGCATATCTTTGTATCATCTGCAAAAAGGCATACTTTCCCTTCAATACCATTTGCAATGTCACTAACAAAGATATTAAAGAGCACTGGTCCAAGTACAGATCCCTGGGGTACTCCACTGGTAACATGTCCCTCCATAGAATGCACTCCATTTACTACAACTGTCTGTTTCCTATCCTGCAACCAGGTTCTTATCCATTTAATTGTTTTATAATCCAATCCCACACTTTCAAGTTTATTTAGCAGCCTGCGATGTGGGACAGTGTCAAATGCCTTACTAAAGTCTAGATATGCCACATCTACAGCCCCCCCTTCATCTAGTATTTTGGTCACGGAGTCAAAAAAGTCAATGAGACTTGTTTGGCATGATCTCCCTGCAGTAAAACCATGCTGTTTTGGATCCTGTAAGTTGTTTAATTTAAGATATTCCACTATTCTTTCTTTTAATAGTGTTTCCATTATTTTCCCTACTACTGATGTAAGGCTCACTGGTCTGTAGTTACTTGCTTCTTCTTTGCTTCCGCTTTTGTGCAGTGGAACTACATTTGCTTTTCTCCAGTCCTCTGGAACTGCACCTGTATCTAGTGACTGGTTGAATAAATCTGTTAATGGCGCTACCAACACATCTTTTAGTTCTTTTAGTATCCATGGATGCACTCCGTCTGGCCCCATTGATGTATTCACTTTCAGCCTTGAAAGTTCTGTTAGGACTTTCTCCCTAGTAAATGTACCTTCATCTACCTTATTTTTATGAATGTCTTTGCAACTTAACTCTGGTCCCTTCCCTTCTCCTTCTCCTTCTATAGTGAATACAGAGCAAAAGTAATTATTTAGATGATCTGCAATTGCCTTGTCTCCCTCCACCAAATTCTCAGTGTCTGTCCGCAGTCTTATTATTCCTCCATTTTATTTTCTCCTTTCACTTATATACTTAAAAAAAGTTTTGCTTCCTTTATCTTCTGACTGAGCCATTTTCTCCTCAGCTTGTGCCTTGGCACGCCTGATCACTTTCTTAGCCTCTTTGCGTCTGGCAAGATACACTTCTTTGTCATTATTATTTTGAGTCTGCTTGTATGTCCTAAAGGCCATCTTTTTTGCTTTTACACTAGTTGATACCTCTTTAGTAAACCATACTGGCTTCCTTTTCCTGGTACTTTTCTTAACCCTTTTGATACAAAGGTCCGTTGCCTTTAGTATTGCACTTTTTAATTTTCTCCACCTCTCCTGCACTCCTTTCAAGTTCATCCAATCCGCTAATGAGTCGCTTAAACATCTCCCCATTTTTGCAAAGTCAGCCTTCCTAAAATCCAACAGCTTAGTTTTTGTGTGACTGAAGTTGGACCCTGCCTTGATACTAAACCATACTGCTTGATGATCACTGGATCCCAGGTTCTCACCCACATATATGTCTGATATCCTGTCACCATTTGTGAGTATTAAATCTAATATTGAGTGTTTGCGAGTAGGCTCCCGCACCAATTGCTTGAGAGAGACTCCCTGTAGGGAATTTAGAAATTTGCCACTTGTAGATGATCTTGCAAAAGACTCCTCCCAATTCACATCAGGTAGATTAAAGTCTCCCATGATTATGACTTCTCCCTTTAAAGCCATTTTAGTGACATCAAGCAATAGACTCCTGTCCAAATCCTGCCCCTGGCCTGGTGGCCTATAGATGACCCCAGTACGAATAATGTCCTTCTCCCCCATTTCTATGGTCACCCAAAGGGCCTCAGTTTTTTCTTCAATGTTTTGTATTAAAGTAGCATTTATGTTTTTCTTTACATACATTGCTACCCCTCCTCCGATTCTTCCCATTCTGTCCTTCCTAAATAAATTGTATCCTGGTATAGCTACGTCCCAGCCATGGTTATCATTACACCATGTCTCTGTGATAGCCACAATGTCTAGGTCATCCCTTGTCATTATTGCAATTAGATCAAGAATTTTGTCTCCTAGGCTTCTAGCGTTTGCACACATAGTTTTAAAAATTTTGCCTGTGCATCTGTTATTCCTAGCCATGTTCATACAGTACAAAATGGAAATCTAAAGTTGAAATGACCTGTTTGATGATGTTGTTCAATGTCTGTTTTTATTTTTTACTGTTCAGAAAAGCTGCAGGTCAATTATTCTAAGAATATAGTGAGTCTGTTCAGGTTAGGCTACACCTGAACACTAACGGCCAAATGGTCAAAGGAGATCATTTGCACTGTGTTTGAGTAGACATCAGGCAGAATGCAACACTAAACTATGCTTCACTGAACAACGTCCCCAAACAAGTAATAACAATTACAGTCAATTCATTAAATCAGAACTTTTCAAATCATACAAGAGTTTTCATAACACAGAAATAAAGAGAGCATATTGGAGATGAATTACATACTCTTGAGGTATCAATGCAGTCCATGTGTGTTTTTGTTGATTTGTAGTAGTTTGCCTTCAGTTTTCCTTCGGTGCAATGCAGGTATAACGCTCGTAGTTATGACTCCTTTTTCCCACTTTAAAACGGCCCACTTCAATACAGGGCCACAGCTAAACTATGGCCACAGCCGTATGCAATGAGAACTAATATACTCTAACAATGCCTTCTTCCCAATTTCCAATAATTGGAATCTACACCCTCAGTCCCCACCCCCTGCTATACAGAGCAATAAAAGTGGCTTACAAAAACAGTTCTGGCATTCCAGGATACTATATCTCATTTAGAATAAAAAATACATGCCTCACTACACACAGGCAAGGTACTGTTGTTATTTACACAGATCAGAGATTTGGTTGAATTTACCTATAAGACAATCCCACACACAAGGGATGCAATGTTCTGCAGTGAAGACACTTGCTTGCAAATGTACCCAGTAGAGTTCAAAAGCATGTGGATGTTACAGCAGAGAGAGATAGTCTGCACGTATGCCTGTGATAAAGTTGAATTTACCTGTTGGAGACAAGGATAGAGGAGGGGTCAGATGAATCAACGCAGGTATAACGCTCATAGTTATGACTCCTTTTTCCCACTTTAAAACGGCCCACTTCAATACAGGGCCACAGCTAAACTATGGCCACAGCCTATCCGGCCACAGCCGTATGCACAGCCGTATACCTGTCAGTTCTTTCTCAAAGGATGTATATCTCCCAACTCTACTGAATTTCCTGGGACAGTCCCTTTTTTGGTAGACGCTTCTCTGTTATAGTGAATTAATATGCACGCTGTGCGAATAGATGTGTGTGACTATCAAAGATTTCGCAGCTGAGCAAATATGTTCGAAACTATTCATTAGAGGCTGACCATCGGTCAATTCTTTCAATGATCGCAATCGCCGCATAGCCCTGAATTTACTCAGGGGTTGTGATGAAATCAGCCTAATCAAGGCCAGTGCTGACGTCACACACCTTCCCATAAAATGCTCGAGTACGCCTGTATTTTCCCTAGGCACGCCTGCGTTTACTCTGCCACGCCTGCATTTTTCTTGGCACTACCATTAAATGGATAGTTAGCACAAGGGGTTAAAGTGAGGGGGAACTGAGTAATTCCTGAAAAGCCTGTCCAGCGGTTGCTTCTTCCGACACAGCGTATGTGATGTCATGCCATCGCCACCGCTGTAGTGATGTAGAGCCACTAAGAGGAGCAGAGAGCGCAGGCAGCCAAGAAGGCTCCCGAAGAGGCATAATGAGGAGGGGCAGTGGTGGACCAAGGTCCGAATGGCGGGAAGGTCTGCCTGACCCCCTTTTCACACATGGAACCCCGGCCAGCCAGTTAGAAGCGGGGGGTTTAAATAGCCAAGCCAGTGGGGGAGGCAGCATTCAGCACAAGCAGAGGCAGGACACAGACCCCACCCACCCATCCATCCCATTTAGTATTTCTAGGTTTCAGGACCCATAAGGGCGTAGGCGTTGTAATTGTGTGATATGTAATGGTGTGATATGTAAAGTACTATTTAAAAAAAAAAAGGAAACAAGGAAATTAACGGGATCACGTATGAATACACTGGGGTTTCAAGGGGAATGTATTGATTACAAGAGTGTATTGAGCGGCGGTTGGGTAACCGGCAGTAAAGGGAAGTGGTTTTAATGTTATGCAATATTATCGCAGTGGATTGTTTTAAGCATGTCGCAGGGCGGGAAGAAGCAGTGCGCAAAGCATTGGGACAGGAGGAGCCAGCTAAGGTTTGCAGATTCACCCTCGGTGGGGCCTTATGCCAGGCTCTAGCTGTCGACGGCGGGCCAGACGGCTGCGCGCCAGGCAATGGGTGATCGATGGGGGCTGGCTCACAGGTAAGAGGCATAGCTGAGGGCCTACAGCATAGGTGAGGGGCACGCCCCGCAGTTTAAGTCAATAAAGGTCATTGACAGGTTGCTTGCCTTGCCCACTGTTCTCTGTCCATACCCTGCAAATGTAATTAAGGTGTGGTGAATAAACTGTGGCCAATGATTCAATCCCACATACTGTGTCTGAGCATGATTTCGGTTGAGAGTGGGAGTGAGGTTACAGGAGGGGTACAGCACACTGCCCTCTCCTCCTTAAGGCTCTGTGAATGCTGAAGCCAGGGTGAGAGGAGGCTGGAGGGACTCAGCAGGGCCGGATTAACAATGGGCCTGATGGAGCTACAGCTCCAGGCCCACTCTCCAAATATGCCCATTTTGTAGCTGAGGGCCAGGGCCTTCCAACGAGCCGGGCCCTGCATCGCTAGCCCCCAGGGAACTGGAGATACCACAAGGCAAACCTGGAAAAGTTTTCCCCATAGGATAAAATGGGACCCGCTAATTCCGATCCCCACCCAGTTCCAACGGCTGCCAATTCCGCCTCCGGCATCACAGAAGCCTTCTGATTCCAGGCTGGTCCATATTGGGTTAATTGGTTTCAGAGATACGGTGGGTAAACAAATGTGTTCATTTCTGAATGTAATTTCATGGCTATTCATTTTGTTTGAGGACAGATTTCTCTGGAACCAAACGGCCCAGTTTCACAAAATCATTGGAAGCCCACTCAAAAGTTATTCAATATGATACCAGTCTTATGTAAATGGGTCAGTTGGTTCCGAAGATATAGCTGGTTTTTAAAGGGGGGGGGGGTGATTTTCTCTCCCCTTACACCAGAAATGCAGGGACTAGGCTGGCGTAAAAGGGCCCGGGTAAATCCCTGCATTTTCTGGTGTGAAAGGGGTATTATTTCAAATAACTGGGACCTGCAGTGCTCTGAATACAGCCTGGCAGCCTCCTGCTCTCTGCCCAGCTGTCAATGGCTGTCATTTCTGCCTGGCGACGGCTGTCCCCCAGTTACCGCAAGCATGTATTCCCACTTGGCAATGAGCATGTAATCCCTCATGGCAATGAGCATGGAACCCCTGGCAAAGAGCATCTAGGTAAGCAGCACTTATGTAGCATCATTTTTAATAGGCATTATGGTGTTTGGCATAATACGTAATGGACATTATGGTGTATGGCTTAACATGTAATGGGCATTATGTGTACATTTTTAATGCGTGCCTTTGGCGCACAATGCCCCTGTTTATGAAGCATATTGTGCATTATTGCTCAATTTGTTTGGTATAGTGTGTATTTTGGCTCAATCCTTGTGGCAAAATTTTGCCTTAATCTGTGTGGCATAACGTAAATTTTGACTCAATCCGTGTGCCATAGTGTGAATTTTGGCTCAGTCGGTGTGAATTTTGGCTCATTTCATGTGGCATAATGTGCAAGAGGCAAGTACAGTATAAGGGGGTTACTGTTGTGTTGCATGATTTGTATAAGGGGTATATGGTGTGGTAAATTTAGGTGACCACATAAAAGGTGCTGAAATGTTGTCTACCAAGTTTTGGCTTTCAGGTTTTTTTTTATGACTTAAGTGCCGCCTCACCCCGCAAGTATTTTAGGACATCGGCATCCTGCGGGTGCATCTTTGGAGGGCACCCGCCAATATTTCTCCCTGCATTTTTCCTATGCCAGCCCCCTGCCTTTTCCAGGCATATATAATTAGTTGAAAGTATTTACACAAATAGAGACACACCCATGAGCAGACCACCCAACCAGAACACTGGTCACTCCTCTCACATTATTAGGTGCTGGCCACAAGCCCTTTTATTGCACATAATAGGCCCTTGATAGTTTTCAGCTCCAGGCCCATTTAGACCTTAATCTGGCACTGGGACTCAGAGGTGGGGAAGCTGTTGGAAGGACACATGGCATGGAGCTGCTGAGGGACATGGACAGTGAGCTGCTGGAGTGTCGGACCGTTTATCCCTTAATGTTCCACCACCACTCCAAGACCACTTTAAGCCCTGGTTACCACCCCCAGATCAGCGGCGTAACTATAGCACCGCAGCCCCCGCCACTGAGGGGGGGCGCTGTGCACATGGGGGCGCCGGGGGCTGCGGTGCTATAGTTACACCCCCCCCCCTCCAATCCCCCGCAGACTTACCTATCTCGCTGGTCCCGGCGGCTCCGTTCTTCTGCTGAGGACCACCACAAAATGGCCGCCCCCATATAGCACACAGTTCTCTGAAACTGTCTGCTGTACGGGGGCGGCCATTTTGTGGTGGTCCTCAGCAGAAAAAGAACGGAGCCGCCGGGACCAGCGCGATAGGTAAGGCTGCAGGGGATTGGGGGGGGGGTTGCATGGGCGGCGGGGGATTGGGGGTGCTTGGCGGGGCGGCGGCGGGGGGGGGGCGCCCCCCCTAACGGCGGGGGGGCACCCAAAACTTAGTTACGCCACTCCCCCAGATGCTGGCTTCCTGTCTATCACCTTGTGAACGGCTGGCAAAGGAAAAAGTAGCAGATTTTCATCATTGGAAGACGTTGCATATGCGCATTGTTGCCCTGACACATGCGCAGTGTATTAATAATCGCCCGCTGTGCAAATTCGCACAGCAGCAATCAGGTCTGAATCAGGCCTAAGCACTGAGTACATTCTGATACTCAGTTTTCTTTTCCTCGTTAGGTTAGTATTGAGCAATAGTCTGTTGTGTCATTTCCTTATTTATTCACAAGCACAGCTGAAAGAAGTATTTACACATATATTTGTGTTAGGATAGGTGAGTGTGGCTTGGCATATACACAATTAACGTCTTCCTGTGGTAGGAAAATAATCACGGACGTGGTGATTTACTGTCTGTCACCCACTGGGCTGCACGCACTCCGTGACAGCTATCATGTTCCCCAGTTCTGGACTTCATTAATAAATTATACATTTCTCCCAGCTATAAACTTAAAATGTGTTACATAAGTCTGCTTGCTGGACCCACACATACTGTATGAGCCTGGGGCCTCAAGGGAACTCAGATTCTAAAGTGACTCCTTGTTAGCAGGATGCACTTGCAAATCACACACAGATGGAGTACTGATAATTTGTCCTAACAAGCTTTCATTACCAGATTTATTAAAATGTGCCATATGGAGATGTGACAGTCTTGTCCCAGAGAAATACGGAAAAATACAAAGCTACGGTACGGTCAAAGCCACTTCGCATTGTACACCTCATGGATGTGCAGTAATTATCAAGAATATACGAATGTGTATTATTAGATAGACAGCCTCTAGATAGTCAATAGGTCAAACACAAAAGGTCAACATGTAATAGGTTGAAAGGTCAAAAGGTCGATGGGATCAAAAGGGTGATGTGGGAAAGGTCGACGGGGTCAAAGGTTGACATGCGGTTTCCGCATTTTTGGGGTTTCGTTGTCGATTATTGACAACATTATCCCCCAATTAGTGTACTACATACCCTCACACGGCTCCCTTTGATCGCCATGCTACGGGCTCGGTGCTACATTTGGCACATTATTATATTACCTGTCTATGCAGACATGGATGATGAAGGAAGAACAAGGCAGTTAAAAAAAAAAAAATCAAAAAACCTCATGTTGACCTTGCATTATGTCCACATTTTCCATGTCAACATTTTTCACATTGACCTTTTGACTGTCGACCTTTTTTGGGGTCGCCTATTGATGGTCTATCTAGAGACTGTAGATCTATTAACTGGAACCAGAATATACTATGAACCTCCAATGTCCAATTACTTCTTAGTAGATTTTCAATATAATAACTGTAACATAAATAATTATGTGCTGTATAATGTGAAAAGTAAACAGATCACAATATTTAGCTTCAGATTAAAACTACGGGACTTAAAATGGAACCGGAAAGGTAGTGAAACTCATATCCCATGACGCCAACTTCCCCCCTTCACCTCACGTTAGTTGGAACTACTTTGAGAGGCCAGAGGGCAAGTTTTAAAGAATGCTTATTATTGGAAATGAAAAACTGCAGACACTGGATTGGAAACACAAATAAGGTAAGTCCAAGAGCAAGGTAAAACTGGATGAATATCATGTATACTGTAGTGTCTACACACACAATTTTTAGGAAACAGAATTTTATGATCAGTATGATCAGGGGAAATACATTTATGCTTTTTTAGCATTCTTGCCACAGTGTCAGTCAATTAAAAAGCAAAATATGCCATTACTGCTCACAACTACAACTTTGCTCCACAAAACAAAACTTTGGAACTAATTCAGCACGGATTGCTCATTAGAGAAAAAGCAGTTCCTGCGATCAAAAAGTCCCTGCCCAGAAAGAAAGAATAAATGAAAAATTGGGAATACATGGCAAATAGTGATCCATTCGCAAAAAAAAAGGAACATTGAAGAGACTTTTCCAAGTTTAAAGGGGCATACACACGGAGCAATTTTGTGCACTTTACTAAGCAATATGACTAGATTGCCTAGAAAGTAAGCATCGAGGGATGGCGAAGTAAGCATCAAGGGATGGCGATGCGCGGTCCCGCATGCCGCTATCGTTCGCTAATTAAGTCAGGCAGTCAAAATCTAGTCAAATTTCTTAGCAAGTGACTGCAAATCTCTCTGTGTGTACAGAATGAGCGATAGCATTCGTGAGCTACGTCATCCTGAGCCTTTTTTTCTTTGCTTAAGTAAAATCGCTTAGCACACATCGTTGAAAGTATATGGGCTCTCTTTGAGTGATCTAGACACTGGGAAATCGACTACACTAAATAGCTTAGCAATAACTCTTAGAACACATCTCAACGTGTGTATGCCCATTTAAGTTACACTAAACTAAGGACTAGGCATGGTTGAACTAGCCACCATCGATCCACTATACCATATCTCTACCATGTCCTTCCAGTATCTTCTCTTTTTTCCCTCTAGCAACTCACTGCCCTGCATCCCTCCAGCAACTACTGTAGCTGCCCGTGTCCCACCAGCAGTTCATCTCTTCCTGTGTCTTTCCAGCGACTCACTGCTCTGCATCCCTCCAGCAACTACAGTACAGTAGCTGCCTGTGTCCCTCCAGCAGTTCATCTTTCCTGTGTCTCTATCGCAACTCACTGTCCTGTGGGGATCCAGATGATAGGTCTACAGGGTCTAGGTTGACATGCAAACTGTCAACATTGACAAAAGGTTGACACGAGCAAAATATCTAAATTAAAAGGTCTAATATTTGGCGCTTTTTCATATTTTATCATCCACATGAACTCGAATTGAGCAGAGCGGTAGTAGAGAGCGGACCCATACCCAAAGCATAACGAGCTAGAGGTGTTGTAAAAATGGTAAAAAAAACTGACGTCAACATTTTTATGTGTCAACCTTTTTCATGTTGGCCTTGTGCTTGTGTCGACCTTTTGTTCATTGTAGCCTTTTGCATCAGAATCGCATGTCGTCATTTTGTCAATGTCGGCTTTTAGTCAATGTTGACCTTTTGCACATAATTTTGGTGTTGTCCTATTGACTGTCGACCTATACACTGTAGACTTTTCCATCCACATCTGCCATCTGTCCCTCCAGCAGCTCACTGCTCCCGTGTCTCTCCAGCAGCACACTGTTCTGTGTCCCTCCAGCAGCTTGTGCCCTTGTGTCCAGAATCATAGGGAGGGTGGGTCTGGTGGAGCTCAAGTTCCAGGAGCTTAGGAAGAGAGAGGGCGTGCAGAGCCGGCCCACTCTCCTCCCTCCTCCGCTGCACCGGGAACCAGGAGACGTTGGCTGGGGAAGCAGCGCCACAGGGATGCAGAGTCTCTATCCACATGGATACAGAGACCCCCTGCCCCCCTCAAAAAATGGCCGCTACCGTAAAGAAGACAGATGCTAGAGGTGCTCCTGCTCCTTAAACAACTGTCTGCAGTTATTCTATGACTCATGATGCAGTACTCATACTGCACTTGTGTAAATGCAAGTATGTGCAATGTACTGAAGATCGGTACATTGCATACAACTTTGCTTTGTGACTATACCCCCTATTATTTATTTTCAGTTTCTTATATAGCCTAGCATATTCCGTTGCGCTTTTCAGTTATGCCATACAAGAACCCCTGTTCACATTATGCCACAATGTATGCCTCCCACACTGATGTTGTACAGTAGCTATGTTGGGGAAGTCCAGGAGCAGATTATGTTGTATGTAATGGAATGGGTCATGTTGGAGGGTATTTATGCATAGTTTGGAGCAGAGAAGGGAAAGAGGGGACATGATAGAAACTTTCAAATATATCAAGGGATTTTACAAGGTTCAGGAGGGAAACAGTCTTCAAATGAAGAAAAGTATCAGAACACTAGGACATGCACTGACACTGGAGGGAAGGAGGTTCAGGGGAAATCTGAGGAAACATTACTTCACAAAAAGGGTAGAAGACAGAATAGTCTCCCATCAGAGGTGGTAGGGGCTATGACAGTAGAGCAATTTAAACATACTGTACATGGAATAGACATAAGGATCTCCTTACAAAGAAATAAGGATCAAATAGGGTTTTAGGTAACAGTATGACTAAAAAGGGGTAAGACTAGATGGGCCAAGGGCTTCTTATCTACTGTCATATTCTATGTTTCTAAAAGAAAATGTCAGCCTTTAAATGTTTAAATAAACATTTATGTCTGAGCTGTGAACCTTAAGCACCTCTAGGAAATATACTCTAGGAGAATTAATATGAGGGTTTTAAGTAAATACAAGTACTGTATAACATAACTAATGTACTTTAAGAAACTAAAGTTTTCTTTTCCACTAATGAAATATTTCCAATTTACTGTTATGTTCTTTATGATCTTGGAGTATTGACATGAGCTTTTAAGCAACCTAAAAGAAAAGTTACTTAATGGAATCACAAGATGTGTTTATTGGTTTCAGAGAAGGCATTTTACCATTAGACAACCTGAGCAGATGTTTCAAAGCAAAATATTATTTTACACTTCATAAGGAAGCCTGCAATATCCAACACAGTACTGTATATTTGCTAGACTGAGAGTAGGTTGTTACACGGAAATAAATGTTATCATTGACCACAGACTAGACCATGCCAGCCTCAGCTCTGTCAAACAATCTTCTCATTTCATGTTATGAGCCACTAAGCGTAAGAAAAAAATATGTTTACTTTCCAACTCTTTTGGTGGGCATTGTGCCAGGGAAACTGTGCTAAGGTTGAGCTAGACATGATGGCAATATCTGACCCTATGTCTGCCATGTGTTGCTAGTGATGGCTTCTGAACTGTTGTGTTCCTTACACCGGTTATGACATAATGAGAAAGAAAGAATATATTTCATTTTGTAAATTTGTTCTTTAAATTGTGTAAATTAAGTTACTTCATGTGCTATCATATTATCTGAGATTGTGTCTTTTTATTTTCCTACTGTATGTAATGCATTTCTATGAATGGCTTTTATGTATCCAACATGAAAAATAAAGATTTACTATCTTCAGCCACCTAGTATCAAGGTATAACTTTATTACATGGCACAGTATCTGCCACTTGTCTATGAACTCAGAGTCCAGAACTGTTGAAAGAGGGATGTGTTACTGCTTCGAAAATAGCCTTCCCGTTCTCCGGGGAGGCTTCATGCCCTATTCCAAGATGGCCACCAAGATCTCTACTGAGCATTTGCAGGAGTCATCTTGTCTTTGTTGAGTAGAGTGACATGATGGGAGACCTGGTTATTATCAGCTATAAAGCTGTTCCGGAATCCCACACTGCTACCCATTTTCAGTGTTTACACACAGGCTGGTGAGTTGTATGAAACTCTCCTATGCGGAAAGTCGGCTACCTTTACATTCTGTACATGTAACAATGAGTATGGCTGTATCTGCTATCAATAAACTGATGCCACTGATTAAGTTACTAACACCACCGATTAAATAACTGGGCTGTTCATTGTCATCCACTGGAGTGTGCCTATTTAACTCTGCAATACACATAATTTACAACACACGCCTGATTAATAATGACCAGAAAGTGTCACTATAGTGTTTTTGGATCCTCCTGCTCATTTCGAGTCTCGTATGATTCTCAGCCTCATGATATTGATTTCAGAACACAAAATGGCTACTTCAACTGGGCCTTATTTACGAGAAGCCAAATTATGGCATAAGTTATGCAGAAGTGCATAGATCATTTTATGGTACTTGTTTCCTAGCACGGCGCCCGTCGTAGGGGATCGCATACCTTAACTTAAAGTATGCGATGGTCGCGACCAACGCGATTTTATGGCTATTTTTAGCCTTTTCCCTGACAATGAAAAAATTGCGTCCATCGCGTCCATCGCATGCCTTAAGTTAAGTCATGTGATGCGACCGATGCGATGGACGCGATTTCACATAGGGAACAATGTTAAATGGGCCAATGGACCCGATTTTTCATTGTATACCCACCCTTATGGGTATTTTAAATGCAAATGCCCCCCCATTGTTAACGCCACCCCACGATGAATGCCATCCTCTGACCTTTTCATACCCCCACTATCCATGTCGGCGTGGAGTTGATTTTATATAGTGTGGCGAGCGCAGCGAGCCACCGCGCCCAAAGCGTGGCGAGCGCAACGAGCCCCACGAGGGGACGGATAATATCTGTGAAGAAATGCGCGTCCCCTCGCGGGGCTCGCTGCGCTCGCCACGCTTCGGGCTCGGTGGCTCGCTGCGCTCACCACACTATGTATAATCAACTCCACGCCGGCGTGGATAGTGGGGGTATGAAAAAGTCGGCGGACGCGTACCGCCTCCCCACACGGGCTGGCTGCACTCGCCACGATTCGGGTTGGCGTTCATCGTGGGGTGGCGTTAACAATGGGGGGGCATTTGACCAATCAGGGTTGGGAAACAATAGAAATTGGGGTCTGGGGGGCATTTAACATTGGGGCCAATGTAACATCAGGTCTCAGGGACCATTTTACATTGATTCCAAAGTAAAAAATCGCGTCGACCACATCGCATGCGATTTGGTTGCATGTGATGCGATCGACGCGATTTTTGGGGTCCCGATGGATACAATTTTTATCGCTGGCACTGTGCTAGGAAACAAGTACCCATTTTATTAATGCAATCTATTCTAAATATTTATGTTGCCATAGAAACTTGTAAGCTTTTACACAAGGTGGCTGAGGTATACGGAGTTATGTATAATGCACTGTGCTGCCTAGTATTGTGGCATAGTGCTTGCTAGCATGAGATTTCATTTAGTGTTGGGAGCTTTCTGAAATGAAAGGGGTGAGGTTGATTTTGTAACATTTCTTGCTGTATAGATGGAAGCACATACAGTATATTTGCATTCTTCATGATAACTTGTTATCAGCATTTCTGAGCTCTGGTTTCACTCTATACATCAAATGAGACACATTTTGTACTTCCCACTTTTCGGTCAGTGGTGAAAGCGCATTTCTATATGTGAAAAGAAATCTTCACATAGGAAGGTGGTCAGGAAATAAACACAGTGTGAATGTTTGCTCTCTCTCATGAGTAATATTAGCCAATCAGGGGGCAGATGTATGAAGCAGTGATAACAGAGGAGAGGTGAGCACTGAAGTAGCATCTATAATTTACAATACATACTATAACATTATTCACAGCAGCTGATTTGTTACCATGGGCAACTTCTCCACTATGTCACTCCATTACTGCTTAATACATCTGCCCCAAAGTATGCTAAACAGAGTAGTGTACCTACCTGGGAGCCTGGTCTTCCTTAGACGTGGAACCTCTCCTAATGCCAAAGATCCGGTCTTCTACAGCTGCCCTTTCTTCATTTCGAGATCTTAACTAGCCCCATAACTGGCAGCACTAGCGCTTCACCCTCCAAGCCCTGGCTACCTAGGCGACAGCTTCATCAGCCTATTTGAGTGGTTCCTAAAAGCGGTCCTCAATGCACCCCAGCAGTCCAGGGTTTAGGTATATATCTGCTTGTGCACAAATGGTATAATAAAACTGACTGAGGTGCTACTTAAGACACCTGTGCCTAAGCATGGATATCCTAAACTGTTGGGGTGTCTTAAGGGCAGCGTTTGGGAACCATATGTCTATTGGTTGATTGGGCACTGGGTGTCATTAACCATAGAGTCCTGTGATCTGAATAGGGAGGACATGGAAGTAGTTATCTGTGGCAGGCACTTCTGTTTGACGTCAGACAACCAATGGCGCTCAGAGGATGATAGAGAAAAACAGTTGTGTTATTAATAAAAGTCTTAGCTACTCATTAGAATATTTAAATAAATCAATGTCCATGGTTACTTTGAGCAGCAGATTCTCAGGAATAAATTTACTATGGTGAGAGTTTATAGAAGCGTGAGATGTTGCCCCTACCAACCAATCAGATTCTCCATATCATTTATATAGCACCTTCTAGAGCAGGCATGTCTAAACTGTGGCCATCCAGCTGTTGTGAAACTACACATCCCAGCATGCCTTGCAATAGTTTTAGCATTCCCTAATAGCTAAACTCTGGCAAGGCATAATGGGACTTCACAACACCTGGAGGGCCGTAGTTTGGACATACCTCTTCTGGAGGATAACAGCTACAATCTGATTGGTTGCTATGGGCAATATTGCACACATAAAAACTCTGACCTTAGTAATTTACCCCTCAATGTGTATCCTTAAATGACAGAATTCTCATTAAATCAATATGTTCTTTCATTTTCAGATTGTTCAGCTTAAAAGGAATATTGGTCATCAGGTTATAAGTAACACGAACAAATCAGAACAATTTTTTACAAATGCCACAAGAAAATATAAAATTGTATCACATAATAACCTAGTTCCAGTAAAGTACACTATGAAACATTACATTTACACCTATTTCTTTCCTGTAATAATTTATTCAGTCCCATGATAAGAATCCTCATTTTACAGCCTAATTATTCTGAAGCTGTTAACAAGTCTCGAGGGAATCATTGTGATTTTCTGTCATCTTGCAGAGTCAGATGGATTTGACATCGGGAAAAAGATAAGTGTTCCTAGAGAAATAATGTTGGAGGAACTGTCTCTTCTCAACAACCGAGGGGCAAGGCTCTTTAAGATGCGGCAGCGGAGATCTGACAAGTACACCTTCGAAAACTTCCCATACGCAATGGCACCCCAGACCAATGTAGGTATCATGAAAGTATTTTGCGATGATCGATTTTACAAATAGCAGTCATTTGTCATCAATGATTTTTAAGCGAAACATTATGAATAAAAGTAAATAAAGAATACTATCATTCAAAATACTATATAGCCTGTTATGCAAAGCTCACCTACCCATATTTATGTCCCTTTGTAGTGCACAAAAAGTTTCACTGTTAATTTCTCCTAGATTTATGCAGGATGAGACATAGGGCCTAATTCATGTTTGTATGCAGTGCGCATGCGCCAAGAGGCCGCTGCTATCTTGTTCCTAATGAGTATTTCATGTAGAAGTGATTGACAGTGAAGTGACCATTTGGAGGTAGTAATGAGGAGTAGTTGGAGGAACGTAGACGTGTTATGGCCATTTCCGGGGTTGTGTATATGCCATCAGCTCCAAGCTTATACATGCAAAAACATTTAACTTGTGTTGTTACTGCTGTATCCAGTCTGTGTAGCCATAGCTCAACCCTTAACCTTGATACTCCTTGTTTTCACATATAGGTCATGAATGTGTATGCAGTTGTGCATCTGCAATAGCTTCTGTTGGCAACTCTTTAATGCGGCTCTGGGATAATGGTTCAACAATGTCTAGGTTGACAGTCACTAGGTCAACCACTATAAGTCGACAGGGACTAGGTCAACGCCTATGACCTTGTAAAGCTTGTGTCAACCTTTTAAGTGTCGACCATGTACATGTCTATTGTATAATGCAGTGACGTAAGTTCGTCCCAGTTGCCCGGAGGCAAGATGAATATTGGTGCCCCCCCCTCACACACACACACACACACACACACAACATTAATCAAAATATATATAGTCTGTTATGAAATATACATGATATACTGTATATACAGAGAGAGAGAGAGCGAAAACACATATATATTTCAGAACTCAGCCACAGAAGTGATTTTGATGGCTTTCAATTAATGTATTTAAACTGGCAGAGGTGAAGAGGTGCCCCCTTGAGAGCAGGAGCCCGGCGGCAGATGACTCCATTGCCTCCCAGAGTTCTGCCTCTGGTATAATGTGTGTACTCAATCCCGAACTTAATGACAGATGTCTAAATACATGGAATAGCGGGAATCATAGTTTTGTTATGATATGATTGAAAAGGTGGGAGTAGCTTGTTGATTTTGATGCTACAATATCGTGTTTTAGTCTATTTGTTTTATTGTTATTGCTGGCTGCTAGTATCCTTATTTCCTGGAGTTTCCTTATTTCACCAGTGGATTTTTTTGGGTGACACGTATGGAAATTTAGGTACTCTTTACTTAGAAGGGCGTCCATCATGGCCATCTCGGGCATTGAATGCACTAAAAAATCGGGTGCGATGCGACCGACGAGATGCCCGAGATTTCCCATAGGGAACAATGTTAAATGTCTCAATTGACCCGATTTTCCTGTTCAATGCCTCAATTGACCCAATTTTTCCATAGGAAACAATGTTAAATGGGCCACAGAGGCCAAATAGGCACCCTGAAGTGTATAAAAGCCACCCGAATTGTTAACGCCACCCCACGATCAACGTCAACCCGAAGCGTGGCGAGCGCAGCGAGCCCGCGAGGGGCGGCGGTACGCGTCCTATGACCTTTTCATACCCCCACTATCCACGCCGGCGTGGAGTTGAGAATAGAAAGTGTGGCGAGCGCAGCGAGCCACCGAGCCCGAAGCGTGGCGAGCGCAGCGAGCCCCGCGAGGGGACGCGGACAGCTGTGAAGCCCGCGAGGGGACGCGGATACCTGTGAAGGTATCCGCAGTCCCCTCGCGGGGCTCGCTGCGCTCGCCACGCTTCGGGCTCGGTGGCTCGCTGCGCTCGCCACACTTTCTATTCTCAACTCCACGCCGACGTGGATAGTGGGGGTATGAAAAGGTCGTAGGACGCGCTCGCCACGCTTCGGGTTGATGTTGATCGTGGGGTGGCGTTAACAATTCGGGTGGCCATTATACACTTCAGGGTGCCTATTTGGCCTCTGTGGCCCATTTAACATTGTTTCCTATGGAAAAATCGGGTCAATTGAGGCATTGAACAGGAAAATTGGGTCAATTGAGACATTTAACATTGTTCCCTATGGGAAATCGCGGGCATCTCGTCGGTCGCATCGCACCCGATTTTTTAGTGCATTCAATGCCCGAGATGCCCGAGATTTTTTACTAACGATGCCCACGATCAAAATCGTGGGCGCCGTTCTAAGTAAAGAGTACCGAAATTTAGGATAACTTTGGAATCTTTTGGAACTTTTTAGACTCTTGTCGTTCATTTTAGCACTGTGTAATATTTTAAGGGCCATTAAAATAGTTGAATTCTTGGTTGTGTTTTACTCACAGGTGACATCAAACTCACACTAGAAATAGTGGATAAAGATATGTAGCTGTTTCTTTCTAAAACTTCCTATAAGGTAATGTGCGTACCCCACACACACGCAGTTTGGATGGTAAAGAAACACATCAGGGTATCTTTATATCGTTGTGCATACTCCAACTTGTTGTCAAACTGGCAATCCTATAAAGGTATTTTTAGATGAGGGTCCTTTTCAATTTCTTTGTTTCTCTCCCATCAAGTCTAGGGTAGAGGTGAGACTCATAAAAAATTAAATATAAGGACAACCGTGAACATCTTATAATCATTGAACACTAGTATAAAAACATTACCTCTTAAGGAATGTATTATTTTTTACAATATTTTTCTTGATTTATATGTCTATGTATTGAGCGCCATAGGCTGTGTATTGCATTCTACAGATGTAATGATAAAGTATAGGACTAGCCTGGGCTGCTTATGTGCCACATTTTTGAGTATCCTTCAAACCCAGTAGTGAAGGGTTGTGTTACACCAATACTGTAATATGTCTGTGAACTACAGGGTATGTAATTCACAAACATATTGCTGGTACACAATGGCCAATGGGCTAGCAATATATCAGCTGGTCACTTAAAAGGCCGACATACCGGCCAGTGTGTGTGTGTGCCTCGATGCTTCGCTTATCCAGTTAATTCTGTCCTTTTTTTCCCGCCTTTTTTTTTTTTTTTTAATATCCAATTTATAACTTGAGAGGGCGCAGGTGTAGTATAAAGCTGGCCATACAGCTACAGATCGATTTTCAGATTGAGCTGGTTCGAACAAAATCCTGGTAATGGATGAGAGCAAATGACAGTTGACCATTAGCTTTGAAATGCTGGAAAACTGCCAAAAATGGTCATTCAGATATAACCACGTTTTTGTTTCAACCAGCCCAATCTGACAATCGATTAGCAGTATGGCCACCTTAACTGTACAAAATCCAGAAGTACTAAGAAATTTGAGGAAGGAACACCAGACCATGACAAAGTGAACTCACAATTCCTGATTTACTCCTATATTTAGTTGCTGGTTATAAATTTAGCCAACAATGTTTAACTGAGCTGACATCCTGTCACTTGAATAAAGCTTATTACTAACTCCAAATGTGATTAATGCTCTTATGAGATGGAGCATTGCTCTATATAGTGGGAAATCTCAAAAGATAACTCAAATGGCTACTCTTAAGCTGTTTCCCTGTGTCCATACCTTCCAACTCTGGAGAAACGCGTGTCCAAAATTTGAAGGTGGGACCTTACCTACTATGTTTTCGATACTGTCGGGGCAGAGCAAGTGTTCTGTGAGCTGCTGGCCATACCCCCAGCCCGTCTGTCTTCCTGAATAGAAGCTGTGTGCACAGCATCGACTCACCGCTGAGCAATGACCAGCAGAGGAGTCTCCCAACTGCCCCCCACTGCGGGACACTGATGACCATGGATGGTACATGGGAAAAGTCTGAATCAGGCCCATAGGTTCCTCACTATCTTAGATGTTTATGCTAAAACATATGTTCCCTTTACAGATGACATCATTTTTCTGTGAGTTCCAGATCATATTTGTTGAATCCACCCCAGCTATTATGTTGTGTTGTAGTATTGTGCACACAGTGATCTCTTCAAGTATTTCCAGTGCATTGTGTAATACTCTTAAGTGACAGCACAACTCTGACAACTCTGCAGAATGTATGTACTGTACTCACGGACTTCCTGTTGCCGTAGGATGTATTATTAGTCATTGTCTTATCGCAGGAGCACATGTGTTGACATCACCTTTCTTGCAGTTTTACAAGTCACATGTTACCATTACAGTACACTACATGCATGACACAATATTTAACTATCCTCAAGCCAAATACAGTAATAAAACACAAACTCATACCAGCACACTGTCATTCATTGTCTTCAATTGGTTCACTCCACTGGTTAAGTAAATGGTCTGTTCATAGTTGTGACATCCGCTGATGTGTACAGAAACTCAATTATTATTATTAATATTATTATTATTATTAGATTTCACCAAGTATGTTAACACATTATAGGGCTATTTACTAAAAAGCACTCAATATAAAAAGGTACTTATGTTCGTCAGTACTAGAGGTATTCTTGTCGGTCCCATGTGTCCCCCCTCCTTTTGTTCCTGTTTGTCTCTGTCCTAGTCTTATATATGTCCCGTCTATATACAGGCTTGCAGTGTGTTATGACAGATTTATATTAAGTACAAATATTGGGGCCTTATTCGAGTTCACTCTTTCTGACAAAATCCTTCTTTGGATTGGACAAAACCATGTGCACTGCAGGGGGGCAGATGTAACATGTGCAGATAGAAATAGATTTGGTGATTTTTTGGTGATTCTTTGCAGGGTAAATAGTGGCTGCTTTATTTTAACACTGCAATATAGATCTCACGTTGAAGTAAAACCCCACCCAAATCTAATTAGATCTGCGCAAGTTACATCTGCCCCCCTGCAGTGCACATGGTTTTGTCCATCTAAGAAGGATTTTGTCTGAAAGTGTGAACTCGAATAAGGCCCTTGATATGTACTACTTTGCATTGTTCAACACTCTAAAGACTCTGTGGCGTAGTACATTGCTATGTGTGCAGTTTGAATATTAAAAAAAAAAGGTCCAAACATACAGTACAAACAGAACAATCAAACAGTGATTTTTAAAAGTGACAGCTACAGTAATGCTGGGTACACATTGGAGCGATGTGCCCACAGATGATTTCTGGGCCAGATGGACAAGCATATCGAAACCTGGGTACACACTGAGTGATGTAATGAAGGTTGAAGCAAAATATTGCTCCTTCATTACACATGCCGCAGTTGCTAGCTATATCGCTAGGTTTGATGTATTAAACCTTGGAGAGAGATTAAGTAGCAACCAATCAGCTCTTGTCATTTTTTTCCCTTTAATTGTAAAGGTAGAAGGTAGACAAAAAGGAAATACAAGAACAGGGTTATTCATGAGTGTTAATCAACTACTATTTTCAATGTTAAACCTTCTGCTTATTAATGATAAATATTGTTCCAGTACAGTATGTAAGAATCCCTGAACAGTCCCACTATACATGTATATGAAAGTATGAATCTTTTTGAACACACAACAGTGTTCTGAGGTTAATGGCTCAATAGAGTGAAGCTTCTTGGTAACCAAATACTGTACCATCTAGCAATATGTGCCTGGATGCATGTCCCATATGTTCCAAGTTCTGGAATGCAATTGTTTTTTGGAGCTTGGACCTGTTAGGCAACACCATCTATAGATGCCATCACTAATAGAATCCTATGGGATTGTTTTTGCATTGTGCATAGAGAGGGACCATGCTGGATCCAGTGTCCCCTTTGTCTCAGGCATGTACTGACGGACAGTGTCCTTGTTCATTAACCCAGAAGTCCTATAATTGCAAAGGACAGTTTTTTTCGGGACAGCTGTTTTTTTGGGGATTCAACATACTTTACATATTGGCGATGTTGATGCCGCTACAGTATGTATGCAGTAAGTGGCAGGATGTATCGCTTGCAATTGTGATGCATGTTTCATCCCACCCTAATTGGTTGATACTTTATCTCTCTCTACTTTATCTCTCTTCAAGGGTAGGGATACATCTCCTCCATATATTTCCCACCATCTGCTTTAAGATCTCATATGTCCTATTTCCCCATGACGATTTATGGATACGTCTGAACGTGACATGTAAGCATTCATTGAATCTCTTTTCACATGTTAATATAATATATTAAGCCTTTACAAGAGATAACGTGGAGAGTACAACAAGTGATAAATGTCCAGCCAATCAGCTTCTAAAGCAAGAATTGTCCCATGTGCGCACTATGGGCAACAGCGATGCGTGGTCTGGGGGGGGGGAGCTATTGTCCCTCGATATAGACAGTGCAGGCAAGTACATTTTGACTAGCCGCACGACTATGGCAGCCTGCCCATGTGTACACCTCTTAACTGTCATATCTCAAACATAGGATGGGATGTTCTAACATCACCACTCTTCCCCGGGTACCGCATTCTTACTAATCGCATATGCTCTAACATATGTTATTATAACGCAAAGGACAGCACTTGCAATAAGAGCTGCCCTTTGTGATGCGATACTGTCCGTGGACTTCTGGGTCTGAGACCTGTGAGTCTCAGGCCCAGCCGCAAGGTATGCTGGGAGGGATCCATGACAGATCCCTAACACAAAAGCAAAAGCTGGAAATACCCACCGCAGCGCTGCTCCCACTTTAGAGAATGCGAGAATGCAGTAAAACTCAGATAACGGGGGGTTAACTGCATTTTCGCTTTAGAGCATCTCTACCTCACAGCCTGTAACATGGCAGTTAGCTGATTGGCTGCTCCTTTATCACTTGTTATCACTCTTCACTCTAGCTCTTTTAAGGCTTAATGATGGGGCAGATGTATGAACTAGCGTTAAGTGCATTTCTGCACTTAACCCTAGTTAACTAGCCTCGCCAAGTAACACTCGGCGGGGCTGTCCCCTGCTATCCCTCCCCCCCCCCCCCAGTAATAAGCAGCGAGGCGATGTGTTAACAGGCAGCTATCTCCACTGCGAAGACACTAGCCATGCTGCTGGCTCTGGGTTGCGCTCGAGATCTCTCAATAATTGCAAGGTCTTGCGCAGCAGTGAGGCTGCTGTGGGGGGGGGGGGGGGTATTTGCGGGAATTTTAATACATCTGCCCCATTAAATCTGGCCAGAGGTGGAACTACCACTGTCTTTTTTTTTATTTGATATATTTTGCACACGTGGTAATGTATATAGTTAATTCTTGTTTGGCAGCCTATACCTCTGATTTAATTTGATTGTTGGTTCTTAGGGACTAAGAACCAACAATCAAAATAAATCAGAGGTATAGGCTGCCAAACAAGAATTAACTATATACATTACCACATGTGCAAAATATATCAAATAAAAAAAGTCAGAATTTATAAATATTACTCTGTCTTCTTATATTCCCCTGTATTTTTCTGACTAAAACTTAAGGTGCGTACCCACGGTAAGATATAGTGCAAAATCTAGCACACTATCTAGCTAGTTTCGAATAGCATGCTAGATAGTGTGCTATATCTTACCGCGTGTACGCACTATCCGAAGTACGATGCGCGCTCCCGCTGGTCGTCAGGCAGGGAGCTGTTCGGGTGAACATGCAACTCAATTCTGTCTAGAAAGCATAAGATAGTATAGTGTAGTACAGCTGTGACGTCATATCGTATATGATATCTTATGCACATTGTATGTTATTTTAAGCACAAATTTTATGCTTCTGACCACTTGGACTTTCCTGGGAAATCTTATACAATATCATACGGAACATAAATCGTACCGTGGGTACGCACCTTAAGACATCTGTCTATAGAAAAATAACAGATGTGAGGGAATCTGATACAAGTATAACCCATTGAGGAAACACTGTATCAATACTTGCAGGAAATAGTTGCAAGATCACACACAATTATGCTGCTTTCCCACTGCAGACCCGTTTTAGTTTACAGGTAATCTTAAATGGTATTTAGCATTCCCACTGCAGCAGATTACAGTTTCAAATGCCATTTAAGTACCATTCCCATTGCAGGTAAAACGTTTTAGCTCTTCAAAACGTTTAGTGCCTGTGACAATGGGTCAGGCCTGTCTTTCCTTGTTGATATATATATATATATATATATATATATATATATATATATATATATAGATCTATATATATATATATATATATATAGATCTATAGATCTATGTCTATATATATATATATATATATATATCTATATAGATCTATATATATATAGATAGATATATATCTATCAACAAGGATAGACAGGCAGCTTGGAGGGGGTAGAGGGGGGAAGCTGTCCCCGGGTGCTGTGGGGGTAGAGGGGGGAAGCTGTCCCCATGTGCTGCGGGAGGAGGGGGTCCCTGCTGCTGCTGAGGGGAGAGGGGGTACCTGTCAGCCTGACACGGCGCTGCCGCTGCTGTATCTCCCCCCCGGCGGCCGGTCCTTGCGGCGTATGTACAGTCAGTGTCGGCGGTCCCTCTGGCGCAGGGGAAATAAGTACTATTTCCCCTGCGCCAGAGGGACCGCCGACACTGACTGTACATCCGCCGCAAGGACCGGCCGCCGGGGGGGGAGATACAGCAGCGGCAGCGGCCGCCGGGGGGGGGAGATACAGCAGCGGCAGCGGCCGCCGGGGGGGAGATACAGCAGCGGCAGCGCCGTGTCAGGCTGACAGGTACCCCCTCTCCCCTCAGCAGCAGCAGGGACCCCCCTCCTCCCGCAGCACCTGGGCACATCTTGCCCAGCGCTGCACGCTGTGGACCCGCTGCGGGTGCCTGCACCCGCAGCGGGACCATGTACACCACCATTTACACGGGACCCGTGTAAAAGGTGTAAAAGGGGTATAACAGGACGGGGGTGAGGGGGAGGGGGGGGCGGGGGGCAGCGGGGCGTACCGCCGGGCTGAAAGTGGTTAATCTTTCAGCCCGGCAGCGTACACACACGGAGATGATTGCTGAAAAAAATCAGCAATCATCTCTACCGTTTAAAGATGCATTCCCATTGCATCTTAAACGGTAGATTACCGTGCAAAACCCTGCTCTGAAAACGGGTTGAAATACCGTTTAACTTTAAACGGTATTTCAACTCTGGCGCTTTCCCACTGCAGCCTTAAACGGTATTTTGCCCTCAAAAATCGGCAAAATACCGTTTTAAGGCTGCAGTGGGAAATGGGCATTAGGTAATGCATTTGGATGTTTAAAAACAGCCTCAATACTTCTCTCTGAATAAAATCAAATCAGAAAACTTAATAACAGACACACTGACACTGTTTTTAATACATTTCTGTTTATTGGACCAATATTTCACAAAATAAGCAGTTTTAAAGCAGACAAATTAAAAGTTAATTTTTAATAACAATATCAGAATCTTTTTCTTTCTTACTTCTGTGCGCCAAAAAAAGAAGACAATCTTTCTATTTCCTTTTTCTTCACGTGTAAACCTGTGCGTAGCCTAGACGTTTTAATATAAATCAGCTTTGACATTGGACAATCTGAATACATAAAGCAGGCATAAATGGTTAATATTGTCAGAAACAGCTTCTGTACGCTGTCTCAATGACTTGCATCATAATAGGAAATGAGCGTTTGGACATGGAATTGGCTCTCGTACACAATGCATGGTTACATTACCATGTGGGCAGAATATGAACTTGGGAACATAAGCACATGTCCTGTATACACACTCATACACCACTTTACAACTGGAGAATAAATGAATCATGTCTTTGTTAATATTTTGCTTTAATTCCAGCCTCCACATGTGGTGGCAGACTGAGAAAGTGAAATGTTTTGCTTGAAACCTATCGGTACTTTGTGTACAATAATACAGAGTCTGAGTACATTGCGACACACAGACAGAATGACTCAAATTGTAGCAGAGGTCATTTTCACACGTATCTCATCAGCTGACTAAACTGGATTTGCCTAGCTCATGCTAATTAGAATATGTCTCTTTAGACTTCACTAGAAAATTGGAACCTTCAGAATTTATGTATTTCCTTTTTTTTTCCATAGAGCTTGAGTAATGGAAGTGTGACTTCACTGTCATTAATGCCTTTACGCCTTCGCTTCTGAGAAATTATTTATTTTTATTTATGTAGTTAAACAATCTTAATTTAAAAAAAAAAGAATTATTTATCTAGCACGAGATCCGTGAGGAGATATCCAGTGTATACACACCACGCAGGTGCCTAAACATAGGCAGGTTTACTGACATGTAATACAATAGGGGTGAATGGGGTATATGTCTGCACAGGGGTCAATGTGAAATATGTCCGTGAATGCCCTTTTTGGGGCCCCCCGTTTTTATCACTGGCTGCCCCTGGAGACGGAGCTGTCTGCAATGCCTGCTCTTTGGGGGTTATTCTAGTTGATTCACAAGGCTGCAAATTCGCAGCCTTGCGAATCGACCAAACCCCACCCAGTGAATGCCGGGCCGCCCCCCTCTCGCAGCGTGTGTTCCCACGCACAGGCTGCGAATGGATGTATAACATAAACATCCATTCACATGCTGCGGGGAACACCCACATCTTTCGAATCACTTACATTTGCGCGCACGCATGGCCCCTGCCTAGCGTTCACATGGGAACACCCATGAATTACTGGACATTCCCACATGGTAATGGGGAAGCCCACCGCCCCACACCCCTCTCTGCCCCCCTCCGCCTACTATGTTGGGTGCGTGCAGAATGTTGGCCGTGGGTGCACGCTCCCTGTGTATGCACATGCGCAGAAATGGGCATGCGCACTAAAGAAACACCAGTCCCTGTGCGAACGCAGACTAGCTGCATGCAGACCAGAATAAGGGCCTTTATGTATGACAGCAGCAGGGTGCTGCAGGAGAGTATCACACTGCAGGAGAGTATCACACTGCAGCACCTAGCTCCTGTCACTGCAGAAGAGATGGCATTTTGGTGTCATGCCTTTTGAGGGTGACACCTGTGCCACAACCCCAGCACCTGGCTAGTGATGCCACTGTTATACCCCTTTCACACAGAAAAATCCCAAAAACCCAGGTATTTCCCGGATACAAAAACCCGGGTACAACTAGACAGCAAGGGGCTGACCCCCTTTCACACAGGAGCAAAAACCCGGGTATTTCCCGTGTCGACCCCTTTCACACAGAAGCCAGATTTTTCCTGCAAAACTCTGTGTGTCATAAGAAAAGGACAGTTTTAAAGGCACACAGAGATGAGGTCATGAAAAGTGGGAGGTGACTGCTCACTGCATTGCATTAAACATGGCTGACAAGTTGCAGAACACCCTCTCTATTAACCTAAATACTATGACACAGTAGAAGTACAAGGACACATTGGTTGTATGTTTGAATGAACTTGTTTTATTTTTCACAAAACATGTTTTATGCAGTTCACTTTAAATATAAAATGTTTTCAAATATAAATCTTTAGTGGTCATAAATACCCTTTCAACACTGAAACAACATTGAACTATTGCAACACGAGGTAGAATATGTATTTAGCATAGGTCTACTATCAGTGGTGGGTGAATAGGTTGTGCTGCCATCCAAGCTGATATTGTATAGGGGAGACACACACCTAAGTCTGACTGTCCAGCAGCCACACCTTTTCATCCGGCACTGTATATATATAGATAAACACTTGTATTTGCAATTTTTGGTACCTGTAGGGCACAGGTCTTCAACCTGTGGCCCTTCAGATGTTGTGGAACTACATGTCCCCGCATGCCCTGAGTTTTTTTGCCATCCTACTATAGGAAAAAATGTGGCAATGTATGGTGGGACATGTAGTTTCACAACATCTGGAGGGCCACAGGTTGAAGACCTGTGCTGTAGGGCAATTCGAAACACTCTGGCTCCTGCCGGGCAGTGAAAACCCGCACGGCCAGGAATCTGTGCCACACACAGCAGTTTACAATGATGGGATCCGGCTGAAACCAGGCGGCCTGGGTGAATGGTCACATCTGTGCCCTTTATTAACTACGGTGTGTGGCACGGCTTCCTGGCCGTGCGGGGTTTCGCCATCCGACAGGAGTCGGAGTGTGTGAAATAGCCCTTAGTACACCCCAAAAAAATATAAATATATAAATATAAGCCCCAAACAGGGAATTTTTTTATTGCCTTAAAGATAAAGAAGAAGGCATACTGTGTACACATTATAGATTATGTTCAGTCACATATCTAGAGTATACTCTATTTGTACACATTTAAATAAAAAAAAAGTTTGAGAACTTTGATTCAGCTCCAAACTGAAGAACCAAATGAGCTTTTTTGAGGCTCATAAACTAAAGAACCATAATACTCTACTGTGTACATCAAAATGGAACACAGCATTTAACGGGCCTTGTAAGTGCCACTTTTTAAGCAAGAAAAATTGAACGAGCCCAGAAAAAATATAAAAAGAACAACCATATAGCAACATTACTACAAATGCCTGTAGGCAGTGCTGATTACAGTGCTAACAGGAGTGTTATGATTACTGGCATTCACTGAATCATCAGCATAATTTTTCACATTGCCATATTGCCTTCTATATCCTGTGCCATTGACAGTATCATGCACTGTCTCCTGTGGACTGGCATTGGCATGTGGCCTACTTGGCTGTGTGGCATGTGAAAAATTATTGCCCATGTTTTCAGTATAACTACGCCCTTGGCCCTGCACAGTAGTTTGGCTTGAATTTGAAGGCATAAATGTATGGCCTCTGTGTGGAGGATTACAATAATCACCCTCAGCGTACGGACTACACAGCTTGTAAGGCTGCGGATTCTGTAATGTAGACACCATATTGGTAAGGAAGGTCATCTGTGCATCTCGATTTTCACGCGCTATGCGTTCGTGCAGACCCACCAACTGTGTGAGAAAGGAATCTTGCAACTGTCTCTCGTTGTCAAAGAAGCGCTGCAGTCGGGCATCCTCTTGAGTTTGAAATTCAAGATCGGACTCTCGGAGATGATCTACCAGGATTCTTGACATTGAGCGCGTAGCAAGCTCCATCTTTGACGTTTTTTTCTTCCTTGCAGGTACATCAAATACTAAAAATAAAGGAAAAATCATTACAATCCAATAGCGGCATGCCAGTGTATATATATATATATATATATATATATATATATATATATATAGATAGATAGAGAGAGAGAGAGACTACTACTACTGGTTCCCACAATACCCCTCTCCAGGGCACACCACACGTGTGCTGTAGTAGTGGGTGCGGGGTTGTTACCTGTGTTACAGTGGGACTACAGGTCCCAGCAAGCCTGCAACACATGCTGATACTTGGAAGAACCACAGGTACCAGCATGTGGGGCATTAAAGGCCTGCTGATACCTATAGCCCCCTGTACATCTATTAAAATAGATACACAAACAATACTTGAAAAACTTACTGTTACGACGCAACGTTGGGGTCTCAGTCTGTGCAGGAGTGGGTGTCCCAGATGGAGTAATGGTGCTGGCTCCACTGTCCTCAACCTCAGCCTCTAATGGATCAATTGTGTCCTCCATGGCAGCAATAGGATCAGGGATGCTGTTGTCTATGCTGTCTTCCAACTCCATTATAGGTGGGCAAGATGGGCTGCATTCTGGAGTTATGCTCCGTGATGAAGCTGCACTGGATGATGATATGGCAACAGGGTTCACCAGGGCAGAATTGCCAAAGACCTCGTTACATTGGTCGAAGTAAACCCATTCCATCCTCCCAGCACCACTTTTCCTCCTGTTGTTGTCACAAACTTTGTTGTAGTACCTGCGCAGAGCTTTTAGTTTGTTGACCACCTGCTGCTGGGTACGCACAATGCCCCTTGAAGTGAGGACCTTGGCAATATTGGTGTAGACTACAGCGTCCTTCACTGTGCCAGTAATCTGTTTTCGGATTTCTTCCTCCCCTCTGACACTGAGCAGCTCACGGATCTCCTCATCTTTCCAGTGTGCCATGGCCATTTACTGCTGCGCTGCACGCCTCTGCCACGTGCGCTCAGCCAATCAGGGAACCTGTAAAGATCAGCCAATCACGCAGCGCCATGCTGCACAGCCAATCAGCATGATTTTTCAATAGTCGGGAGAAAAACACGGGTCGGACCCTTTCACACAGCCGCAAACACGTGTCTGACACGGGAAAAACCCAGGTAAATACCTGGGTCGAAGTCCCGGAACTTTAGACCCGTGTTGACCCTTTCAGACAGAAGAAAAACCCGTGTCGACACGGCAAGAGCAGGGAAATTACCGGGTCTTTTTTTCTGTCTGAAAGGGGTATTAGTAATCTTGGCCTAGAACTTAGTAGCAGTTTGGCCATATATTTAGAATTGTCTGTGTGCCAGTGGCATATTTATAATGGGTGCAGTGCCATGTCGGGATTTTGACCTTGTCAGTATTTTGACCATAGACCAATGGTGGTCGGGATTTTGTCTAAATAAATCATACTGAATCCTGTGCCACACATGCACTGCTGCTGGTATCACTGGGTACACCTCTGCACTCATGTTGATCTGTGACCTGGTGCTCTCGTCCGGCTCTGGTCATCTGATCGCCGGTTTCCAGCTCTGTGACCCTGCCATCTGATGATTCTCCTGAGCCAAAGGCAAAGGCAAATTCCTTCACAAATGGACAAAACCATGTGCACTGCAGGGGGGCAGATGAAACATGTGCAAAGAGATTTAAATTTGGGTGAGTTATTTTGTTTCTGTGCAGAGAAAATACTGACTGCTTTATTTTTAGAGTGCAATATACTGTAGATCTCACTTTGAAGTAACACCCCACTTAAATCGAATTCTCTTTGCACAAGTTACATCTGCCCCACCTGCAGTGCACATGAATTTGTCCATTTGAGAATGAATTTGCCTTTGCGAGTGAACCAGAATAATACCCCAGGTTACCAATCACAGCATTGGAGAACAGTGGCAGCTTGTAATCAATTTAAATTATTGGACACACATGGCTGATTACAGGCACCCGCGCCTGACTATGTTCTGCCTGGATAACGCTGTCTGAAGATGTGTTATTATCACAGGGCTTCCTCCAGTATTGTTTTTAATAATTTTTTGTATATTTGCCCACATTGCATTTACACATATGGGAATAAAGATAAAAAAAATTGTGATATATAAAAAGAGTGTGAAAACACCCTGTTCACATTATTTTAGTACAAATAATCTTTATAATTCCCAAGTGCCCCTCCACATTCCATACCAAATGATGGCTACAGACTTATACCCCTTTTACACCGCTGAAAAATCCAGGTCAACGGCAGGTCAGACCCGGATCTTCGGTGGTACAAATGGGGTCATGCCGTGTCCATTTACACGGGTCTTCTACCCAGGTCCTGACCTGGGTAGAACATGCTTAGGACCCATGTAGATGCCAGTGTAAATGGTCCCGCTGCGGGTTGAGGCACCCACAGTGCTGGGGAAGCTGTCCCCAGCTGCTGCGGTAGGAGAGGGGTGTCTGCGGCTGCTGAGGCCGAGCTGTCAGGCTACGGAGGGGGGCGACGGAGGGGATGCTCGCCGCGGCTGCTGCTGTAACTCCACCCTGCAGCCGACCCTGGAAACAACCGTGTTCAAAGACCAGGGTCCAACCAGGGTTTTTGGTGTAAAAGGGGTATTAGGAAGCATCTAAGATTTACTCTATTGTCTGACAAATACTGAGCACTACTTTGCCTTAAAAATCTTATTTTATGTTTCCAATTCCTGGAGCGTAGGTAGGTACTGTATGAGTTAGAAGCTGATTAGTTGCTATGGGCAACTTGTCCACTTTATCTCTTTCATAGGTTTGATACATCTTCTCGCCGTTCTATAAATTTGATGAGTAATTAAAATCTCTACTATGCACTTTGCTGTAACACTGAGAATTTCTCCATTGTGAGACGAAAAAAGGAATTCAATTCTATTCTAAATAAAACTGTATAATGCACATATCCATTGACTATGTTGAACACTATGTACAGTATTGTGTAGAAGTTTTATAATAAAGAACATACAGTGTTTGCTGCAGCAGTGACATCATACAGTAAGATGTTATATAATGGCATGTAACATATAATGGCATGTAACATTTCCTGAAAGTAGCTGCTGACATCATTATGATGTGGTCCCAGGTATTACACCCAGGCAGCAACACCACCTCCGCCACCACCACAGCTTCTACAGATTCTTCCACCTCTCACCACCTCGCCCTCTCTTCCCCATACTTGTCATGTTTGAAAACAAATTCCAGGCACATGCTGATATTGGACAGGAATATTTGTCTGACATTGTCTGACATATATTGCTACACCTAGCAACATGACATAATCATAAGATACCTGTATAACACTCTGTACAGATCTTGAGCAATATGCCTACCTGACATGTCCTAGTCACTGGTCATGAATGATCATAATACAATTCTATTACACCCTACACAGCACAACCCAATCCCATCTGATCACTGCACATAATCAACAAACAACTATACTGGTATTTAATTCCATGGGTGAGATTTAATAGGATGAGAGATTCAGAAAGTGAGAGATTTTGTGAGAAATCTCCAGTTTTTTTAAAGCGGCAATCATTTACACGACAAAATCAAACTGATTTTGCCATGCAAATGATTGCCGCTTTAAAAAAACTGGAGATTTCTCACAAAATCTCTCACTTTCTGAATCTCTCATCCTATTAAATCTCACCCATCATCTTCATACAATTCAGTTACAGTATTACAGAACAGAGAGAATAAGTGCATCCAATAGCCAAATAATGGATGCATGAAATACTTCAGTCTGTCATATTCAGGTGTATGTGGTCTCATGTAGGGAATTAGGGGCTTATGTATCACAATCCACATTTCAGATGTGGCTATGATGTGATAAAATCACCAAAATCTGCAATACAATAACTTAATACATTGCAAGAATGTACCAATTATCTATCACGCGCAGGGACAGAGCCACCCTCCGCCCAGCCTCCGACAGAAGTTGGGAAGAATGGTCTACACCATCGCCATTGGCTACTCCCCTCTCACTTGCACTTTCCCGATGGTTTTGGCCTGCTGCTCCAGCTCCAGCCATCTGATCACCAGCTTCCAGCTCTGGGTCCTGTTATCTGATGCTTTCTGTAAACTGAGATAATGGCTAACAGGAGACATCAGGTGCCTAGGGTCGCAGTGCAGGGTCTTGTGATCAGATGATTACTGGAACATTGATCATCAGGGGCCTGTGGGTAAATATAACAGTGAATAACCTGAGGTTTTATTAGACACACATGGCAGACCACTGGCACTGGCTCCCCACTCTGCTCATCCTGTCAGAGCGGAGAATGGAATGAAGTGGGCAGAATGCAGAGGGGCATTACAGTGGAGCGGGGCTTAATGATGCTAATATATGCAAACTGCGTAATTGGAGCCCTGCCCATATGCAAAGTTTGGCCAATCGCAGCATGTTCCCTGAAGGTGGCAGACCTAATGGTGTAATTAGACCGATCCCACTTGAGTCAGTACTTCAGAGGGGCAAGTTGATTAAATGTGGGTGCAGAGAGTAATGGTGTGGATCCAGGAGCCCATGTGCACTGCACACACTGCAGACATTATAGAAACGCCTCTGGCTACTATGCATTTATAGCCATTAGGCCATGAACCAGTCCCTTAACAATAGCGCCTGAGACCCCAAGGTTGCGAGGGGGGGGGCGCTGTGTAAGTGTGGGTGCTGGTGGTTTGGGGGCTATTGTAATGCCACTGTGCTGCAGCCGGGACCTGCAGATTTACCTGTCTGCACAGCGGTCCCGGCTCCCCTCCAGGCTTCTGCTGAAATGAAAATGGTCCATCATAAAATGTCCGCCCCCATAGGATGAGCGATTCAGAAAGTGAGAGATTTGTTAATAAATCATTTACACTGCAAAACCAATATGATTTTGCAGTGTAAATGATTGTTGCTTTAAAAAAACTGGAGATTTCGGTACTTATGTAGTATCTGGGCTGCCGATTTCTAAATCGGGTACATCGCATCGCATCGCATGCGACCATCGGATGCGATGCGATGCGATGCGATGCGATGACCCGATTTTTCCATAGGAATCAATGTTAAAATGGACTGAGTCCATTTTAACATGGAATTCAATGGGAAAAAGGGGTCCTTTTCATACCCCTACTATCCAAGTGGGCATGGAGTTGGATATAAACCTGTGGCGAGCGTAGCGAGCCACCGAGCCCGAAGCGTGGCGAGCGTAGCGAGCCCCGCGAGGGGACACAGAATACCGGCCCCTCGCGGGGCTCGCTTCGCTCGCCACGCTTCGGGCTCGGTGGCTCGCTGCGCTCGCCACAGGTTTATATCCAACTCCATGCCCACTTGGATAGTAGGGGTATGAAAAGGACCCCTTTTTCCCATTGAATTCCATGTTAAAATGGACTCAGTCCATTTTAACATTGATTCCTATGGAAAAATCGGGTCATCGCATCCGATGGTCGCATGCGATGCGATGCGATGCGATGCGATATCGCATCGCATCGCATCTGATTGTATGCCTTAACTTAAGGCATACAATCAAAAAATCGGCAGCCCAGATACTACATAAGTACCGAGATTTCATAACAAATCTCTCACTTTCTGAATCTCTCATCCTATTACACTTCACCCATATAATTTTGATGCAAAGCTTGCCATGAAAACTGGTAACAAACATTACATGAAAAGGACTTGTTCGTGGAATGGCCCAGTAGTAGAATAGTGTGGTCTTCTGCTGCTGTAGCTCGTGCACTTCAAGGTTTGATGATGTGCCTTCAGAGATGCTCTTCTGACACATACACATATATACAGTATACTGGCAGAAGCTCAATTAGTTTAGTGATATCACTCACAAGGGAGGGGTAATTCTGAGTACCGCTTGGTAATTTCAGTTACTGGTATCTTGATTTAAACCAATAGGCAATTCTCCCATGACCTCTCTCATTATTAAGGCGCTTAAACACACCACATTGATGCTCACCAGATACTTTTGCCATTCTGTACAAACTATGTTCTGCTTGAGAATTTGGGAAATCAGCAGTTTCTGAGATACTCCGACCACCTCATCTAGTGCACACACACACAATAATTCTATATCAAAAGCCACGTTTCTTCCTCATCCCAGTGTGTGTTCAGAAGAACAATTTTCACCTTGTGATTGTATCTATTGAGTTACTGACAGACTTGTTCGATATTTAAAGAAAACAACAAGTGTATGGGGTGCACCTAATAATGGTATACGGTCACTAGGTCGACAAGGGGAAGGTCCACAGTCATTAGGTCGACCACTAAAGGTTGACATCCATGAAGGTCGACATGACTGAAGGTCAACATGGTGTTAAGTTGAAAGGGTCATTAGGTAAACACAGGCATTAGTTCGACATGGGGACGATCGACAGTCAAAAGGTCGACATGGGGTTTTCCACGTTTTTTTGAGCCGACATGTGCCAACAGGCGGTATTTCATGCCCTGCCATCCACTAGGGCGTTGTGGGAGAATAGTGTGCCAAGCATAGCGAGGCACAGTGCCCGAAGAATGGTGAGTGCAGCGAGCCATGCGAGGGGACGCTGTGCACTTTTTTAGTGTCCATGTCGACTGTACCGACATTCGGGTAAAAAAGTGAAAAACCCCATGTCAACCTTTTGCCTGTCGACCTTACCTAATGCTTGTGACGACCTAATGACCCTGATGACCTAACCCCATGTCGACATTCAGTCATGTTGATCTTCATGTTGACCTTCAGTGATCAACCTAATGACTGTCGACCTTCCTTTTGTATATTATCTGATCCATACTCCCTAATAATGTGGCCACTCTGTGGCTGTGTACATATAGAAATCAAACTGTCTGACTCTCCCCATGCAGTCAGAAGTAACTCCAGATTCATGTTGCTTTGCAAAGCAAAGGGAGCCACATGCACCATAAATATACAGTATATGAGGTGCACAGTACGTCAGGGTTACCGACTTTAATATTCTCCTCTCCGGGAGAATGTTCCTGATTCAGACCTGATTGAAATGGCAGAGGCCTGTAATCAGTTAGTTGCTGCCCAGCTAGAGTAAAAACCTACCCTGCGCAAGTCTGCGAATGGTGTGCGAAAATATTACAAAGCATTCGGCCAGCTACAAATCCATATGCAACTCATCCACCATCAAATGATTTTCCCAGTCTGTGCAAGAGAGCATAACTAACCCTGACCCTTCCACATATCTGCGACAGAGACATGCTGCTTGAGGCCATAGCTGACATCACAAACGTCTCCCTGAAAACCTCTGGGCAAGCCTGCATTTTCCAGACACCTCCGTACACCCACCAACGGCGGCTTCCTGTCAGTCAAGTTGCATGGGGATTGCGAAAAAAGTAATTGCTGATTTTTGACGCTGCTTGGCCTTGCGCATGTGTGCTACGGTCCTTACATATGCACAGTCATTCATTAATCGATCACTTCTTGCATTCGTACAACAGTGATCAGCTCTCAATAATCCCCATTGTGTGCATTGCAGTAATAATGGGTTAATGCTCTGCTTTGAGCACAAGGGGGCTATATTGTATTTATTTATCATGAGGCCAGGAATGAGGAGTTTGTCCCCTAGGCCACCACTTACCAGTTTCCAGAGTTCTCATCTGTCAATTAATATAGGTTGCTTACAATAGGCTTCCCTACCCTCCAGGAATGGCCGGGAACCTCCCGAAAATCAGGTCCTCCTCCCGGGCCCCCGGGAAGGTGGGCAAGTCTCCCGCTTTCTGGGGATTGCCCCCGCTCCCCGCTTGCCCGCTGGTTTAATTACTGTAAAATCGTGGGTCCGCGGGGAGGGGGCGGGGCTTCATAATTATAGAGCATTTTCTACCGTGCACATCACATCGCACCACACAAAAGTATGTGCAGCCCGTACTTTTTGTACATGATCGCATCACATCTAGAGAAAACACACGCTACTGTAGCACATTGCATGCTTATTGTACTAGATGTGATGCGATCTAGTACAAAAAATACGGAGCACATCGCTCTGTGTATGGGCACCTTAAGATACTTGTAATAAGGGATTTTAGTCATCTCCTGAGCCTTTATTTGATTTTCCGGTTAAGTAGATAAATAAAATCCTTGTAATATACTTTTTTAGTAATCATGCAGTAATTACACTTTTACTTTTAGCAAAACATGATAAATCAGAATGGAAAAACTGAAGGAACTGCCAGTGATTCTGTGCAGCAAACAGCCCCACAGACACCACCTAATACACCAGATCCTCGAAGCCCGCCCAACCCTCAAAGCATTGCACCAGGTAAGTTCTGTTCTTTCCCCCTCCCTAGGAACTGTATGTGCTAACATGAATACAGACATTTGCTTTACCTTGAGAAAGTGGTAAGTTAACTCTTAGCACTCCAGGCAAGTATCACCATGGCAAGTATCACCAGTACTTCTTAGCTTCCTTGGTGAAATATTAGTCAGAAATTGTAGATTTACCAGATTTTTTTTAATAGGTATGATAAGTGGCAAAACAAATCATAGTTATTGCCATTTGTAAGTAAATAGGTCCATATGTATTTTGTATGAGCCAAGGGATAATGAATTCAGAGACAATCTACATATAAGAATGGGTTCTTGCAGTCCCCTTTAGCTGCTGCATCAGTGAAGGGCATGTCATCCCCATGTTATAGGCGTGCCAAGCAAATGTTTTGTGTCTCTGGATGCAGACTTCCCAGTGTCGGCACACATGTTCCGGCAGCCAGTTGGAGCAAGCTTCTTGCAGTCCCCCTTAGCTGCTGCATGAGTGAAGGGCATGTCATCCCCATGTTATAGGCGTGCCAAGCAAATGTTTTGTGTCTCTGGATGCAGACTTCCCAGTGTCGGCACACATGTTCCGGCAGCCAGTTGGAGCAAGCTTTGACTTACTCAAACTCGGATCTGTGATTGCATCATTAGCTTATTAGTTGTACAGTATTGCATAGCTGCTTACCTATAGCTGTGCAATACTGTACATCTATGAATCAGGCTCTTAGATGGAGGCTCCCCGAATCAATGGTGAGATGATGTCACCATTTACACTTGTTATATAAGACATATTACACCCACACCGTAAGTATGTGATGATCAATATGAGGTGACTTCAGGTATTACAATCAGTATTCCAGCCATGATGTTTTCATGTTCTCAAACAATCTCCCCACATCTGGATTTGGGGAAAGGCCTCACAGAACGGAACAAAGGTGAAACTACCATAGGTGCAAGGGGTGTAGTTGCTACTGTGCCCAGTGCCCACTTCTCCAAGTGTTTTCATTTGGATCAATTGTGGAATACCGACGAGCTGGATTGATGGTGGAAACCTGATGATAGCAGGATCGATGGTAGACCACCGATAATAGCAAGATCAATTGCAGAAACCACAATGGAACAGGAACGATGTGGAACACAGTTCAAGCAAGGCGGTACTGCAAGCTGGAATTAAAATCGGTCTAATCCTCAGGAGCTGAGCAACCTGGATGCTGCTAGGGAGAGACAACAATAGCAATGGCAAATTAGGAGTACTATTTTCTTATAGCAGTCAGTGAGTGATTGGCTGTGGAGGCTCATGTGATCTTACCAAACATGGATGTGCCCATGTTTGGATTCAGGAGGGAAAACTGGTTTGTAACAGATATGATTGTGGCCTGTGGTAATGGCGTCAGCGTGGAAGGCTGTGGGGAGCTAAGACTGACCTCTGTAATGGCAGGAAAGACATGCTGTAATGCCGCAGCATCAGCGGCATGCCATGACCACTGGAGAGGCTGCAGGAGCGGTGTTCTCCATTCAGTATGCAAACAGTGCAGATAATGGGGGTTATTCGAATTGCTTTGCATGGGGGACAGATGTTGGGCACATTTCTGCACCTGTGCATACGCTGGGTGTGTGCGGCCACAGTGAACAGGGTTTTTGCCGGGCACATGCGCCCAACACTGTGGGTGGGAGCGTGGGGTGGCGCCGAATGTTTCATGAGCTTTCCAATGAAAACGCTGGGCATTCCCATGGAAATCACCCTGTGATGTGGGTGCCGGGGTCGAGCAGCTGACATCACCATAAAATTCCCAGCAGTCAGGAAAATGTGTTGGGGTAGCAAAGCTTTCCTCAAAAATGATCAATTATTTATCTTTGTGAATGTTAAAAGGTTTGTACAGTATCAACGGTACTTATGTATTATCTGGGCTCCCATGTTAAATGCACCCCATTTTTTCATACCCTACTATCCAACTACGCATGGAGTTGATTTTTATATAGTGTGGCGAGCGCAGCGAGCCACCGTGCCCGAAGCGTGGCGAGCGCAGCGAGCCCCGCGAGGGGACGCGGTCTCATAAGAAAAACGGGAGCCCAGATATTACATAAGTACCGTATCAACTTATATATAGGAAATCAAGAACAATAAAGCTTTGAGACATATTTACTTACCAGTTAATGAATAACAAGAGTTCATAATACGTCACAAGGGCTGTGTTTGCTTTTTAAATTTAAATGCTCGAAACCTCTCTGGGTGTATAAAGTAGAATTCAGAATAATAAAATGTCACAGCACAGCTTTTGTTGTTGGCACAGAAATGTGTTATGTAACAGTGTCCCCTCTCACTTGCCTAGGCTACACAGGTCCGCTTAAAGAAATTCCTCCAGAAAAATTTAATGAAACAGCAGTTCCTAAGTATTATATGTCTCCATGGCAAGAAGCTATTGTGAATGAACCTGACCTGCTAGAGGCTTTATACCCCAAAATGCCCGCACCGGGACAGAAGGTGCAGAGCCCTGACTACAGGAGTTTCAACAGGTACGGTTCCCAAATACTTTTACTCCTTTACAGTCTGCACCAAATATTCTACCGTAACTGTGTTGGACTGGAGCAGTGTTTCTCAAATCCAGTTCTCGGGGCTACTTAACCGTGCATGTTTTCTGTTTAGCATACTGTAGACGGACGCACAAGTGTACTACTGTAATACTGACTCAGATATGTCTACCAATTCCCATAAGTGCATGCTAAGGAACTGGGTCTAACCTGGGTTTCAGAAAGGGCACTAAACAACGGTGATCTCTGTCTCTCCCTCTCATTAAAACTTCAAGGTCCACACAGATACTGTATTATCCATCTCCCAGACTCTTATGCTGGGTACACACCAGAACAATTTGGCCTCACTTCCCCCAATGTGGATACAATCTCGAACTATTGTATGTAAATTGGGCACGTTTTGACATGTTTTAGATCCGATTCCGATCAGATGTGCATCCCCGGTGGTCGTTTAGTTGTTTTGCAGATCCTACCTGCTGCAGTCAGGATTTGAAAATGACCCAGTCAACTGGGTACCATAGCAGCCAGATATCTGTCACAGTTTAGCAAACCTGCTGCCCAGATATTACAGTATGCACTGTGAGTGAATGAACTGAGGTAAAGCCAGTCATATCAGAGTAACTCCTATCCCTGTGGAATCAGTTTGTGTAATATGAAGTGTAGAACAGTGGGGAGGGCCCCCAACTAAAGGGGTGAACGTGTTTGCTTACCACTAAAATAGCAGAACAAGGGTGTGCATTGCAATGACTGTGATTGCAGCATCTCAATATTTATCCTGCTCACACACCCTACAAAATGTAATCATGTATAAAATGAACACTTTACTCAGATGTGTATATATATATATATATATATATATATATATATATATATATATTTATATATATAGAGGCTCAAGAAAAGGCTGGCACTCTGGGGTCTTTCAAAAATGTGCTGTATTTGTAGCAATAAAACGACCAACGTTTCAGGGGTGGTCCCCCTTGACAAAGGGGGACCACCCCCGAAACGTTGGTCGTTTTATTGCTACAAATACAGCACGTTTTTGAAAGACCCCAGAGTGCCAGCCTTTTCTTGATCCTCTGTGTGTGTATGTGTATATTCTGTCTATATTAATAATCACCAACAATCTACTTGCTGGGCACAGAGTAGAAACTAATTCACTGGTTTGAGGGTATAGCCCATACAGTAGAGTAGTGGTTAGGGTACAAAGCAGAGCACTTCCCTTGATAGTCCAATATTGTATATGTCTTTTGTTTACCTCCTTATCGCTAGGAACATTTACTACACCCACAACTCAACATTTAGTATTTCTTCTCCTTTCCCTTATTTGGAGGAAAGTGGGGCTGATGTATTAAGCCTTAACAAGAGATAAATGCAAGGGTGATAAAGAGAGATAAACGTCCAGCCAATCAGCTCCTTACTTTATCACCCTTGTATTTATCTCTTGTTAAGGCTTAATACATCTGCTCCATTGCAATGGATTATCAAATCTGTACAAGTGAAGAAGTTGTCCACACTAGCCAATCAGTTTCTGTCTTACATTTATCAAGTAATTAGTAGTCTATAAAATGATAGGTAGGAGTTGATTGGTTGATATGGGCAACTTCCCCACCTGTCTACTCTTCAGAAGGTTTGTTACCTGTCTTCCTTGGACTTAGTGACACAGGGCCAAATTTATCAAAGCTTGGATAGAGTACCACACAATCAGCACCTGTCATTTTTTGAACACAGCCTATGACAAGACAGTTAAAAGCTGATTGATTAGTGGTTAGTACTTTATCTCTCTCTCCATGCTTTAGTAAATCTGGGCCATAGTCCCCTCTTGATTTTCCTCGTATCTCTCCAAGAGTTACAAGCACCACCCTTCTCCATTACCCATTCAATGCACACTTCTTCAATTGCTGAATTTACCAATTCATCTTTATACTAAAAATACTGTACTCTAGCTGCCTACTATGTATATATGTGTTGTATTTCTGCTCTGTATGGCACTGCAGAACTTTGCAGACCAAATAAATAAAAATAATAATTATAGTACCATGTGTAAAGCAAAGTTTTATTCAGGACCCATTGATTCATTGTACCATGCCTTCAGTTTGCACAGACCTAATGCTCTAACACACTCTGTGCCATTACACATTACTCTGTCTCATGTAGCCCAGTGTGCCATGTAAAACCTTACACTTGGTGCCAAATGGTATTACTGGTGAGAGCTCAGTGAGGATTTAGAATGAGAGCACCAAATCAGAGGGGAGCAGGAGACTGATACGAGACGTGCCATACATAACCGTGTCTCTGCCATCTTCTTTAAACTCTTTCCTGGACCTGGTGTACACAAGGTGTACGGGCATTTGGAACTCTGCTGGCACCAATGGGGAGTTAAGAGAAAAATAGGAGATTCAGAACCTTGACTGACTATGACTGTCACATGACCAGTAGCAATAGCAATTTGAAGTATATAAATAGTATATTCTATATCAGAATGTATCTTTTATGCATATATTATTGTTTGGTAAAAGTCGGTGGATGTATTATATTGAAATCATGCAAAGGATAAAATTAACTCTAGAATAGTAAAGCTTATCAAGCTTCAATGAGATATCTGATCATACTAATGCACAGTGCACAATTAAAGGTAAATATAAAGTTTCAGAAATCTAGAATGTCAAGGTGGGTATTTCATAGCTTAAATATAACAGATACTCTGCTGGTAAAATGGGTTGTTTTAGCTACAGTAAAAATGCCAGAGTATCTGTTCACTCAAAGTCATTCAACATATGACCACTGTCTTTCACATGGCCACTGGAAACTTAGATGATGACTGAGTCTGACCTTGTGAGCTCATCGTCTAACCATGCCCTACTACGCCCCAGCAATTCCACCTCACCACCAGATGGAAGGATCTCTCAGGTTTGGCTTCACATGTGCGTGACATAGATCTAGCTACTAGGTGTCTGAGTCAAATATTTCTTGCTTTGCTTTTGCCAGTGCAACTGAGCTTAAGTCTATTTCCCAGATCAGGAAACTATGTAACCATTGTATTTTCTTTTAATATAATTTGCTTTTATAAACTCTGTAATTTAGGGGATTATTCTGGTTCACTCCTTCTGGCAAATTCCTTCTTAAATGGACAAAACCATGAGCACTGCAGGGGGGCAGATGTAAAATGTGCAGAGAGAATTAGATTTGGGTGAGTTATTTTGTTTCTGTGCAGGAAAAATACTGACTGCTTTATTTTTACACTGCATTATGGATCTCACTTTGCAGTAAAACCCCACCCAAATCTAACTCTTTCTGCACAAGTAACATCTACCCCACCTGCAGTGCACATGGTTTTGTCCATTTGAGAAGGAGTGAAACAGAATAACCCCATTAGTTGATTGTTCATTGTGAGATCTGAGGAGTTATAACTTACTTATAAGGGCTAATTCCCATACTTCTTTGTCCCATGATCAACTCTAGGGCTGCCACTCCATTTGGAGGATTTGAAAACGCATCCAAGATGATAACTTTCAATGTTCCGGATTTCGATATCAACAATCTAATCTTTGATATGTCACCAAATCCTCTTAGATCAAGAAAATCCTTTAACAGAATAGCTCATGGGTGGACAAGTGACAACCCACATATTATAGTCTCTTCCGACATCCTCCAGTATCCCGATGTCCCAGAAACCGATGATCTGTAAATGAAAGAGGTTTTGATAAAAGTTCATTGTTAAACTGCCATGTAGATTCATTATATCACATTTTTCTCTGATGTCTCTGATTTGTATTTATTAATGTTATACTAGCAGGTCTAACTACTTTTTTGGACTATCTCATGCATTTTTTTTGTTTACTGGTACAGTTAGTCTTTACCTTATTTCAAAACCATAATGTTCAGGTGTAAGTTGAGTTGAACTTGAATCCCTTGCCTATTAAATTGTTATCAATAAACATACAACAGTGATGTCATTAGTGTATATGAAGTCATTGCTTTAAGAGAAACATTCCCAGATTTCCAAATCACTGGATTATACTAGAACAACACTGTGACACTGTGGTTAGTATTGATGTCTCACAATGCTGGGATGCTTTATCCCCTCTTTAGAGAAAATGTTGTATAAATAAATCACAATTAATATAATAATCACATGGGCCAGATGTATCAAGCTTCACAAAGTGATAAAGTGGAGAGTGATAAACACAGACTGCAACATGGCAGGTAGGAGATGATTGGCTGGCTGTTTATCACTCTAGATTTTATCACTTTTTGAAGCTTGATACATCTGGCCCATAGTAAGGTTGAAAAGAGGCATATGTCACCAAGTTACATATTTCACAAATTCTAGTTCTGTTGATTGGGCAAAACAAGAAAAGTTGGCATTTAATATTCATGGAGGTGGTAAGGCAGAGGTGGGGAACCTCAGGCCCGTGGGCCATATGCGGCCCCTGTAGCCGGTCTGAGTGGCCCGCCCACCCACCCAGAGGCTTTGCCGGGAGCAGGGCCGCCATTAGGGGGTTGCTGTAGGTACAGCTGTCCCAGGCCTTGGCCTCTGGAAGGGCCCGGGCAGCTTATTTTGCCCACTGCAACCCCCTGACTTCCTCCACTTCGCTGCACTCAGTGCGCTGAACAAAACAGGTCCCGGAGCGCAGGCTTATTGAAGGAGGACGCCAGCGGGCAATTACAATGCTGCACTGGCCCTTTGAGCCAATCAGAGCTCGTGTACTGGCAGCCAATCAGAACAGCTGCCGGTACGTGAGCTCTGATTGGCTCACTAGCCAGTGCTGCATTTTAATTGGCTGCTGGCATCCTGAGTTGAAGAAGCCTGTGATCCATGCTGCAGCTTAGCGGAAGAGGAGATGGCAGAGCAGGAGCCGGGTTACGGTAAGTCAAGTGAGGAGGGGGGGGCGAGGCACAGACTGGAAATGAGTCCTAGGCCCCAAAATTCCTAATGGCAGCCCTGGCTGCGAGTCAAGTACAGGGGAATTATCACAAGAGGTCAGTAGTTCTCGCGAGATTCCTCTTAATCAACAGCAGCCGCTGGCAAAGAAACTAATTTTAAAACACTGGATAAAAAAGACAGCACCCAGTATTCAGGAATTAAAATCTTTATTATTACAATATCTGTACTTCGATCATTATTTTACAGGAAAATAGTGCTACACATAAATTCCAATCAAAATGGCAAAAATTCATATCATCCCTAGATCAAGACTCCAGACATACTATTATGAATTACTTTGAAACTTCCTCATGGAGCAGAGTCAATCCCATGATCACGGAAAGCGTAGCAGAAAACAGAGTTCATAATACCACCTCTTGAATGGTTTAGAGCCTGTAGTACCATTAAGGATATGGAAAAGACTTTGCAGAACCCCCCAAAGTCGACGAGCTCCCACGTTGACTGAGGCCTGTAAAGAGGAGAGATGACACGTAGACACATGTTAACAAGACTGAGAGGAATATTCCAGATAAGTATCAGTCGAAACCTGTTATACACTAGGAAACATTAAATTAGGCAGAAGAAACATTGCTACCCATTTCATACCCTTCCCCACCCCCTCCCCCTTCTGTCTTTGTCACTGTATAATGTATGTATATGTTTGTATAAGATAATACATAGCTGTCAATCAGTTAGTTAACTGTTACGGTTAAAATTTCGAGCTTAGTTTAGCCGTAGGAGAAGTAAGCTTTTATTCTACTTCCTACTCATAAGGTATTCCCTACTCCTTGCTTTTTAGATCCCAACCAAAACCACCCCCCCTACCGTAGTTGTATACATCACTAGATACCACTAGAATATTTTTACCACCTGGGTTAAGCCCAATAACCCCTGTCATAGAGATCCATCTAACATACTGGACCAATATGAACCCTAATGATATATATATCATCACACATGATGACCATCTGATTTGAAGCTAACCTCAAGGTGCGAGAGGGGCTAGGAAAAATTAAAAACAACAATAAACATACATGTCATTAAACAGACATGAGAAGCGACAAGGGAGGGAGATGGCTAACCTAGTATAGGTACAGATAGGTTACTCTTTCAAGGAAACATTTACGGAATTATCTACTTAAGCTTTTGTCTACGCTATACTTTCGTTTTCTACCTATTGTATGTGTTTAGATAGACTGCAATTCTAGAATCACAGACTATTTAATGTAATAAATATCCGCATATTGCAGAGAATATGAATGACTATGTCCTAAAAGTATATATGCCCTAGACTCCGACATACCATCACAAAGTGCAGTCTAATGTATAATGTATAACTAATGTACAACCAATGTATAACTAATGCTTGAAATGGTTCACATTGACATTCTTGTATGTTACATTTTGTTCTGTATTACTTGAAAAAAACAATAAAAAGCATTTAAAAAAAAAAAAAAAAAAATCAACAGCAGCCGGAGACTGTCAGTCCTAGTCAGCGGCAGCCGCCGGAGCGTGGAACGGCTGCAGCAGGACAACTTGTAAGATAATTTTTTACATATGGCCCCGAAGGATTTTCCCCCATACAAACGGTCCTTGGCACAAAAAAGGTTCCCCACCCCTGTGGTAAGGGATGGGTAGAGGATACCTTCCCAATTACACTAAAGGCAATCTGCTCTATGGTCTGTCTTAATAAAACATATAATGCACTCTACCAATGTTCATTTTGGCATGTGGTAGGAATGTCTGATTCCAAGACTAGATAAGTGAAACCAATATATACAGTATCTGTTATCTATGTAAAACCAAGAATCAATCAAGACATGTCAATAGAAATATAATCACAGTTTTGTTTACTAAGTGATGTGGAACATATTGATGATGATGATGGAATGCATTATGTATGAGTCTGCAGTAGTGTAATATGTGTGGTGGCAATGTGTGCGAGCGATGCGAGGGGATGCAGTGCACTTTAAACTGTGTCCATGTCGACTGTGTTGACATTCAGGTAAAAAAACAGTGAAAAACCCCATGTCGACCTTGTGAATGTCGACATAGACAATGTCGAACTAATGACCTTGTCGAACTAATGACCTGTCGAACTAATGACCTTTCGACCTACAATCATGTTGACCTTTTCCCATGTCGACCTAGAATCATGTCGACCTTTTAGCATGTCGACCTAATGGATTCGACCTAATGACTTTCTACCATAATGCAATAGACCAAATGATCCCAACCCGTAACAGCACTACTGAGGACATGATATGTAATTGGCACTATATATGTACAAGAAAATGATTGCTTGGCATTGCTTCAGTGCTGAGATAGTACACACATTTTGTTTCATGTTTTGAAACCTTGTTTTTTGAACAAATAAAATATATTTGTGTTTATTTTATGTGTTTATACAGCATACATGCAAGATACTTCAAAATACATCATTGAAATATTAAAATATTCCAAAATACGGAATAATCCGTTATCCAAAATTCTCCTGGTCCCGAGCATTTTGGATATGGGATACTCAACCTGCACTAAAACAAAGACAATGATATAATGACAATAGGCAGGCAACCCTTTCTAGAACTGGAATCTTCATGGTCACATTTAGCTAGCCAGAAAGTATAGCGGCCTACGCATGGGGCGACACTGCTGAGCTATCGGATCAATGTAGATCACTCTAATTGCTCAGCAAGATCGCTCAGCACACAGCAATGTGTCATCGCTGTGTGCTGAGCGATCTGTCAGGGTCAGTGTTCTCCAGTGAGATCACTGGCCCTGACCAGCAGTGAAATAGATTTATGCTGTATATTAATCGTAGGGCAATGCCGATGCGCAGGGTCGCGCACCACTATCACCTCTACACACGGAGCGATGTAGGGACATTTTCTAAGCGATCGATGGAGATCACTTAGAAAATACCCTGAAATGCCCCATAAGTGATCAAAATTATTTTGTCACAAGATTATAGCAAGTGATTTGGTTTTCTCATAAAAAAATTTCACAGCAATTCATAAACTTTCTACCGCAGATACAGAGACTCTTGTGCTCTATTCATTTTTATACGGTACAATCTCCAGGTATTAACGTCCAAAGCATTTCCTGTGTAAAGCCCCCTCCCATCCATCCTTCCATGCCCCCTTCCTTCTGTCCAAGTCCCCATATGGTGCTATGTCTGTTTGTTCATGCCCCTCTCAGTACATTTATACCCAATACTGTCCATCCATCTATGTCCTATTCGTCCATCTATACCCCCATATGGTCTATACCCCCATATGGTGCACTGTCTATTTGTCTGTCCATCTATGCCCCTCCCATCTGTCCATGTATGCCACCTCCTGTCCATCCATATGTCTGTTTATGCCCCCTACAATCTGCCCATCTATCCGTCTATTCCCCCATATTGTGCTCTGTGTGTCCATCTGTCAGTCAATACCTCTGTCCATTCATCACTGACCGTCTATGCTTCCACCCCCGTCCTGTGCTGTAATCAAGTAATGTTTCTCCCGCTTGCTCCTTCCCCCTCTCTCTCCCTAACAACCTCTCTCTCTCTCTCTCTCTTGCTCCTCTCTCTCCCTGACACTGTCTCTCTTTTCCTTTTATTCAATCAAAACCCTCTCTCTATTTATCTCTCACTCCTATCTCTCTTTCTTCGCATCTAACTTGCTCTTCTCTCTCTGTTTCACTCTCTCCCCATGACACCCTCGCTCTCTCTCACTCCCCTCTCTCTTGACCAAAGGGTCAAAAAGTTTTAGTCATGTGACTACATCCCTGCTAACCACTTCTGCTTTATAGATGCAGATATATAACTGGTATTCAATTGCCTGGGGTTTAGACTGGTGAGTGGATAGTATAGTATTTATATGATATAATAACTAACACTGTATGTGTATATATATATATATATATATATATATATATACACACACACTATATATATTTACACACATATATATATATATATATATATGCACACACACACACACACACACACACACATACACTTATGCAGTATTAGCATAATTGGATTTTTATTTATTTTAATCTGAAGTGTGTTCAAATCCAAAATAAATAAAGCAGATCTATGCACTTTTAATAGTACTTCTACATAACAATGCTGTATGCATACACTGGTGAAGATGTCACACACCACAATGTACTGTAACGCAAACAACATGTTCTACTACTATTGTGGCACAGTAATACAAGACTAATCCCCAATGTGTGTATGATTCATAATAGAGGTGTTTATGATCTAACTACCCTGGGGATAAGTAACAACATGCATTCATACAACACTTTACCGAATACAATAACCTTATTGATTTTTTCTTCTTGGCTTCATGTATTTTTGTGCATACCGGAAATATACATTTCCTTTGTCAATATGCAGTAGCCCTGATTCCATTGTGTTATGTTTCTTTTTAGGTGATCCAATGTAATCTTTTAAATATAGCTTTGTTCTGCTTATACTCCCCTGATTAGCAATTTCCCTAAACAATACGGTTCATACAGAATATCTTGGGCCAGCTGTCTATCTACAGCATGTTTTGAAGAAAATGTGTTTTATAAATGCTGAAAAACAAACTAGATGGCAAATAATCAAGAGGAATGGAATGTTACAATAGTATTTACAAACAAATGTCAGCAAAAGCAAGTATTTCTGGTTAGTCTGGAGTCTGGACTCCAGTTCCGTGATTTGGATGTGTTACGCATTTTTCTATAACACCTATACTATCTGTGGCTCAGGTTAACATTCATGGCAAATGGTCAGCTAAACCTATTAGAAAATAATCATCATAAAATTTAGTACCTTTCAGATGTGACAGGAAACAGCATGCACAGCACATGGTATAAATGAGCCATGAGGGAAATTTACAGTGCAGGTGGATACACATTAGACCACACTGCAAATGATGCAATGTCATCAATGATTTCCGTTGAACTGGCTCTTTTCCATGATAAATGATATAGAGCAGGGGTGTCAAACACAAGGCCCGTGGGCCAAATCCGGCCCGCCAGACCTCTTCATGTGGCCCGCGCAGCCGCCGCCAGCCTTCACCTTTTATTCTCGATTTTTTTTTTAAACAAGAAAGCCGCCTCTTTACCGCATGCGCAACAGCCTACAAGCCAGAGAACATCTGCCCTCTAGCGCAGTGCCGCCGGTCGTCAACCCCTCCTCCGCTCCCACCTGCTGTATAGGAGCCAGAGAGAGGAAAGAGCTGGTCCGTCGTGGTGAATGGTGCTGCTGCTGCTGTGCGCTCCAGGTCACTTACTGCTGAGTGTGCACTGCACAGTACCGGGAGCACGCTGCCCCCCACTCCTGGATAGATAGTGCGAGGAGCGCTACTCACAGGAGGAAGGGGGAAATGCGCCTGTGTGAGAGCGCAGCTGTGTCCTTGGTGGTGGAGCAGCTCAGACTGGAGTGGATGCATCAGAGCGGGTAAGTGTCAAACTCTCTGCCTATGTGTGTGTGTGTGTGTGCACTGGCACATTGCAGCCCATCATTAATTGCTGTGTCCCATGATAATAAGCAGGACATATGCCCTAAGACTGAGTGCTGCCCCCCTGTGCAGGCAGCGTGTGCCCTAATGCACTGCAGTTCACAGCAATAGCAGGAGGGAAATGCTACTGCTGAGTTACAGTGGTATTATTTGGGACAAACTTGTATGAAGGACACTATTATGATAATAAAGAGTGGACACATAGTCCTACAGATACAACCGGCCCTTTGAGGGTGACCAAACTGCTGATGCGGCCCCCGATGAATTTGAGTTTGACACCCCTGATATAGAGCATACATATAAAATTATTTTACAAATGATACTGGTCAGTGGCTACATCCAGGAGTATAGTTTTAGACATGGCAGGGGGGGCGCTAATGACTCGTCATGGCAGGACCAGCGATGTGATCCACGAAAATGCAGGCTTGCCCGGTTCATTTGCGGGGACAAGCTGCAGTGGCTGCATGACATCACATGCAGAAACTGTGACCTGGAAGATCGCGGCCTCCATCTGGCTTTGCTATGCTTCGGGCATGGGACTTTAACATTCAGAATTGTAGTTCATGTGAAAGCATAAAAAGTACAACAAAATAAAAAAAATCATGTAAAACGCATGTCCACCATTTAGTGCATTGCAATTATTTACTTATGTTATAGAAAAGAACAGATTAGTTTTTAGAGACTTGAAATGACTGAAAGAAGCGCTCTGTGATCACATCCACACACCCTCGCATGGCTAACTTTGCTCACTGTGCTTCAGGCAAGGTGCTAGGTAAGTAGTTGCTAGGTAGTCATGATTTTATGTATGATATTACCAGTGAGCAGCAACATGTGTCTGGTTCTGTTTGTTTTGTACTGGGATTACTGGGCAGCACTGGCTTGTACTGGATTGTATAAAGCTAGGATGTTGGATGATACTTTTCTTCATTCAGTGTCCCTCTTATGACTCTGAGCAAAAATGAGAACATAGGAAGTTATTCTGGTTGGTGAGTAAATTTCCGAATTCTTTCGGAGGGGACCGCACGCCACGCTGTGCAGACATTGTAAGAAGAAACGCCCACCGGTCCTCCGCATTCGGACGGACTTACACTTTAAGAAGAGGGCGTGTTTACGGACTATATCCAAACCTTGCGTGTGCGGTGGACACACACATATTCTGCACGGTCTTACAGCGTCAGAACGGACGGGAAGCTGCCCGTACGCACCGATGCGGTGTATTTCCGCAAAACATACTACTATTTGGAACTCAAACATCACACACATGACACACTTATGCAATTAGGCTACCTCTTTAAAAAGGGATTGTTTTTATTGGTCATCAATTATTTTTCGAATTGATAATTAAACACATTACTACCACTTTAGATTAACCCTTACATCATGCAAAGTTCAAAACAATCTTTCTTGCCCCTTTACGCCCATGTGTTATGTATGCATATTAGATCATCAATTATTCTTCAAATGCAAACACACACATACACACCAACACACTATCTACATCTTTACATTACCCTTCACTTTTAAGCACTTGTATGCAATAAACCTAAAATCTATATACTGTATATACCTTTTGCAACTTACATAAATATACAACACAATTTATACCTATACTGTAAAATGATACAAAAACACACAGACCACTTCTAACTTTCATATAAACATTTATTGAACTACAAAAAATTTTTTAAACAATTTATAGCAGCAGGTCACACAGGTCCTGCACATCCGCTGCCAGGAGGAGCAGGTGCTGGCGCATCCTTTGGAGGGCCCCTAGCACACCCTCGCTTTCTTCCCTCTGGTCACCTGTGGGCATGTTAAAGGGGGTTCAACATTAAAGTATGCTATTCAGGTTGACATTGCACATTGTTATACCTACATTCAATCCTAACTACCTACAGCATGATAAATCATACATATCCACAATTAAATAGCCAATAGTGTTTCAAATTCAAATAAATACTATGATGGTGACACACACACAGTGGCTTACACTACACAATGGGCAGTATTCAATGAGAATACTGACGACGTGCAGCGAATCCTGTTTAGGATTCGCTGCACATTCCCCACTGCCCGCCGCGTTCCGGAGCCTCGACGGCTGCAGTTTTCAACGAGTCAGGGGCTCACTGCCCTGACCAGCAAATTTTAACTCCTGCGGCGATGCCGCAGGAAGCCCGAGGACGGCGGCAGGCAGGGAGATGGAAGTCTCCCTGCCTGCCCCAGAACGTTTGTGGGGGGAAGGTGGGCTCCCCTGGTGCCAGGCAACACAGGCTGCCCCCCGGGGGTGCCAGCAGGGGACCGGGTATATTCACTACACCCGATCATGCATATGTAATGATCGGGTGCAGTGAATATATGAATATCTAATGAGCGGTTTGGCTCCCGGCCCCCTGCTGGCTGCTCGTGCAAAAAAAAAATTATATATATATATTTTTTTTTTTTTATTTAATATACATTCATGTGCTTACAGCACATGAATAAAAATAGCATGCCCCTGCTCAGAATAAAATTCATGATTTTTTTACACCAAGTGTAAAAAACAAAACACTTTATTTTAAAAGTTCACATTCCACTTCACCATAAAAAGATAGCGATTGCTACTCGGTGAATCATGGCGAAAAAAACCTTGAAATGTATTCGCCATCTGCTCATTGAATAGGGTGATTCACCTTTTTAGTCAAAAATTCGCCTTACAGCACAAAATCGCCATAAAAACATGGCGAATCAGCCTCATTGAATACTGCCCAATATGTTACTTATAACATTGCCAATGTATGTTTCAAAAGCACAACAACACTTGAGCCTCACTCACACTTGTCCTGCCTTACCACTCACCAATGTACTAGAAAGCAACATCCACTAGAACTTGTTACATTTTGCTATACATATAAACCTGCATGTCACTGCTCAATGCTAAACTGCAGGATAGATAGATAGATAGATAGATAGATAGATAGATAGATAGATAGATAGATAGATAGATAGATTACATACATACCACATGAAAAGGCAGGGTTAGTCCCTCTACCCCTTACTCCATGAATCATTGTCACATTGCCAGATAGGTGAAGGTGCAGCACTAATCCACTCCCATGCACCAAACATTTTCTAAGTAAAATCCATCCGACATAATTGGTTTAAAAAATACATGGCAACAACACGGGCCCACTGGCTAGAGGGGGGCCCAGGGGCACTGCCCACTTGTGACTCCATTATAAATCAGGCCTGGCCATACTCCATTTATGTATTATTTTTTCTTGTATAGAAAGACCCTTCATAAATAATCAATAATCACCTACATGAGCCTCCAGATTCTACGTTTGCAGCAGGGCCCTCTAACCCCAAAGTGTGTCTGTTGCTAACCACTTGGTTTTACTACTCCTTACTATAGTAAAGCAAAATGTATTCAGCTGTACGACATAACAAACTGTACCTAAATAAGTAAGTAATGAGGCATTACGTCTACGTACCACTGGCTGCCACACCCATTTCAGCCTCCACGTTGCTGGGTGGTGGGTAGTTGGGTAGGGGTAGGGGTGGGTCATCATGACCAGGGTAGATGGGTGGGGAAGGAAGGGAGAATGATGAGGTTGGGGAGTGGCTAGGGGGAGGGGTGTGTGTAGGGGGAGTGGAGTGGAAGTGTTCCGCCTCCTGGCGGCCCTCCTCCTCCTCCTCCACCTCCTCCTGGCCCGCCTCCTCCACCTCCACCTGGCCCTCCTCCTCCACCTCCACCTGGCCCTCCTCCTCCACCTCCTCCTGGGCCTCCTCCTGGGCCTCCTCACGGGCCTCCTCCTGGGCCTCCTCACGGGCCTCCTCCTGGGCCTGTCTGGCTCTCTCCCGCGCTGTGGGAAAAATAAACAAAATGGATGAGTGTCATTTAACAGTCAAATTTCTATTACAATTACATATTATATCCACATTACTGCATGTGAAAGAGCAAGTATCACACATATAGTATATGCCATTTCTAAATCATCAACACCCACTTGACCTCATGTAATTTAATTAGTTAATAATGTGAAAATGAAAGTTCACTGTTAATTATGTGTGATTTGCGTCAATACTTACAGCGTTCAAGACGCCGCCTCAAACGCTGGAGTAATTCCGGCTGCCGCCTACGCAGGTCAGACCATCGCCTCTCCAGCTGGGCGACGGTCCTCCGCACGTTTGTGCTTGTCCCTGTTTGAAATATAGGGACCTGCACGTCCCAGCCTCCGCTCCATAACGGAGACTAGGGCCAGCAGCTCTGCAGTGCTAAAGGGTGCTGCACGCTGATATGACGCCATTTTAGCACTGGCACATGACAAATATTCATGTCCTGTGATTGGTTGTTAAGTGTAGTATTTGGTATTAACTTTATTATTCATATTGACATGAACATTGTGTATGCGCCCAACAATCGGCGAAAACATTGCATCGCCAAGCAACCCTTGCCATAGGTTGGCATCGCTGACCTGGCCTTCGCCACACATACAAAGCAGACAGGGTGAAAGATTTAGGAGATCCAAAATACTCACCAACCATGGGTGAAAACAACAGGTTAAATAGTGTGCCACAATATACAGTTAGACATATCTGTACAAGGTACTAAATTAGACAGCCTTATTGGTCTGAAAGCAATACACCACTAACATACAAAATAGTACTTTACCTTTTCCCATTATTAGGCCATGGTGTCATTTATACACTTACCTTATACCGGCCCACACTATAGATGTGGATTAAAATGTACCTAGCATCAAGGCAGTATTTATAGGCCTATCACATGTGATTTGGAAGCAAGCAGTGATTACTATTGCATGAGTTGTGGACTGGATTAACATGGAATGGGTTAGTGTTATTTGTTGTACATACCAAACAAGTGCACAGTACAAAATAACATTCACAGATATAATTTATGTCTGCCTAAAGTTGCAGTTGTTCATTGTGATTAAAATCTGCCAATGACTACAAAATCACAATTAGAATGTACGCCTGGTTTTGTACATTTGATTTCCCGCAGGTATGGGCGTGGCCTAAGCGCCGCACAAACACCACGGTGTACATCGCCGTATGGTACGCTGCCGCACAGAACGCAGGGTGGGGCTTATGTACGCCTATTACATCAATGTGTATATATAGGTGTGCACGAAATACAACTTTGTGCTGCAAACATGTCTGGTTCACAATCAGAGGGAGAACAGGAGCATCAGCGCCTCCTAGCTCGCCTGGACTCCATCACCTCCAATGTGCCCCTCACCAGAGACCAGCCATTGGGAGGTGAGCAGGCAGCTGGCCCATCTACAGATGCCCAATCTACAGCTGGGCCATCTTCTGCCTCAGCAGAATCATTGGGAACACAGCAGGTGGCTTCACAAGAGAGTAGCCTGGCCAGCACTTCAAGTACAGCGACTGGTAGCCGTGGGCGTGACCGAAAGAGGCCAACAGAGGAACCAAGCACCAGGAACATGGCATTTGAAGCGCAGGAGCTTGCCATACTGGTACCCCGTGCACGGGATTGGATAGAGTTGACACAGGACAGGTTGACACACACAAGGAGATGGAAGATTTGGGAGGACATAACTGTGGAGATTAATGCGGTAGCTCCACAAGTTCGTGAGACGGAGCACATGAAAAAGAGGCAAGTTCAAGTGTGTTACATTTGAGCAGAACAAGACCATTAATGTTTTTATTAGATGTTAGATGGATTTGGTAAATGGTCGGTCACGTTGCTAGGAGCAACAAACATGATTGCCATGTCACTTATTCTATATTTATTGTAGGGTGAGTGTAAAGGTTTCCTCAAAGTGTTGGTTTTATAGTTTAACATAATGTAAGTTATGTTGAATGAAGCACACGTTGAAATCTGTAGCAGATTTCAATGCATGCTACATCAAACGTCAGGGGTGACATGTAATAATATTTAAACTTTGGTTGCAGGTGGCATGACTTCAAAACCAACCTCAAGAGGAAAATGACCGCACGATGGAACCACAGCCACACCTCTGGGGCTGGCCCCATGCCAGGCTGACTGCAGCTCACCCCCCTGGAGGAGTTGGCTCTGCCCTGCATTGCAATTGAGGAGGTCCGGGGGGTGAGCAACATGGATAGTGAGGCCCCAGTGGAAGTTTTTGCTACTGACTTAGAAGGTAATTTCTTTGCATGCCATAAGTAGTTAGTACTAATTTTATAGGAATGTGTTGTAATTGTACGTTTCTCTTTCAGCAGCATCTCCAATGTGCGGGAGTGATACTCTTGAGGAGGCGGAGGAGACAGTGCCACCTGCCACACGTGCCAGCCATGTGCAGCAGCAGCCAACGGCCACACAGGATTTGGACAGGTGGGTGCAGATGCTTGGGCAGATTCGCCAGCAGGGAGACTTAGCATCAGAGCGGCTGCGTAGGACCGAGGAGTTCATGCAGGGTATTGTCAGCACCCAGCAGACAATCGCTGCCACCCAGCAGGGCATGGCTGCCACCCAGCAGTCGATAGCTGGCAGCCTGCAGGTGTTGGCAGAGCAAGCCCTGCGCCAAAATGACCTCCTCCTCCGCCATAATGAGCTTGTGGCGGAGCTACTTACCACCAATAGGGCCCTATTGTCAGCCGTTTCTGGTGCATTCCCTACACCAGCACTCCCTGTTGGCAGAAGGGGAATACCATCCCCCCTTCCACAGCATCTGCTCCACCTGCCCCACCATCCCAACGTGGCCATGGCCGAGGAGCTGCTGCACGTGGCAAGGACCCTACCAGGGCCAAAGGTCCCGAAAGTGAACTTGGCTCCGCATTAATCTCCACCCTTATGTCTTCCCAAATCTTTCATTTTGCTGTGTGTGTCAGCTTCATGTGTGCAACCCATTCCCGTGCACAGGGTACCCACATTTGCCCTCGTTTCAAATGTTTTGTTTGGTTCCCCTGTTGCCCTCTTTCTGCTACCATTACTGTCTACTGTACTTGAAGTGTTGGTGCTATACTTTTCTTGTGAAGCCACCTGATGTGTTCCTAATGATTCTGCTGAGGCTATGTATGAAATAAATTTTTGTACATTTTTGTTTGTTTTGTACATTCCTGTTATGGTACCTTTATTTTTTGGCATGTGCCACATAATATGCTATTAAAATGTTATGCTTTCCCTAACTGTAATACATTTTTCATTTGATCCCCAAATGTGTCCTGTTATTGCTGAATGTAAAAGTGACATGTATATTTATATTAGTGATACAAAGTTCTGTCCATTGCTTGCAGTGTAAATGTGTGTAAAAAATGCAGCCGTGCTTTCAGCATATATTTGTGTGTTTAGTAATGGTCCATTTAGGCTGCAATGGTTCCAATTGAAGCAATGAAAAGAGTGTGATTAATGAGTAATGAGTAGAGGAGTGGATTGTATTATGTTCAGCTGACAGTGGTTCAGGTGCGGCCGTACTAATTAAGCGATCCGAATGCCTAGCGCATGACCGAGTGGTGTCCGCAAAGTGAAACTTGCTTATGAAGACCGCATATTTCCTGCCTGTTGGTTCGTTTGCAGGTGGTGTTCTGTCCGAATGCACGCCTATCAGAATTAGTGCTCTCCCTCGTGTACGCCCATGTTTACGCCCAGTTTAGCACACTTTAAAACTACGCCCCTGTGTAGTTCCGAATGACGCCCATATTACGCCCATATTTCCTGAGTGAATGCGGTGCACATTTCTGTACGGTATTAGTGAGAACGTGTACGGAGACCGTGCGTGGCACATGCGCATAGCGTTGCCCACGCATGCGCAGATGGCTAAAAACGCCATCCGAAAGAGTTCGGAAATTTACGCATCGACCAGAATAAGGCCCATAGTAATAATAGGCTAAGGCTAAGGATACAGTGGCATTTATACTACTAGAGCCTAGGACACTCCCAACTTTACCCACTTGAAATGCGGGACCTACTGCGCTGGAAATGCCGCCACACACACAGAAAGGGGGTGGGGCCTTGGATGTGGTGTGTGAGTTCTAGAGTTTAGGGGCACAGATGAAAGCACATAGTGTTGGACACTGCGTGCAGGAGGCTATTGTAGACTGTAGCTGGTAGCGCAGGTAGTATTGCAGGTAGATGACAGCACATAGGTGTAACGGATGAGTACTGACAGGGCCGTAACTAGGGGGGGGCTAGGGGGTCACGCGCACCGGGCGCTGGAGGTGGGGGGCGCTGTCAGGTCCAGGAGACAGCCTGCGGGGTAGCGGGGTTCCGGGGACTGATGTAGCCCGTGTCCCGCTGCTGGGCTGACGTACGGTATTGTAGCAGGAGGTCAAATAATGACCTCCTGCCGCCAAGCGATGAAGCGCTTCCCGACGGCGGAGCGGCAGGAGGTCACTATCTGTGACCTCCTGCCGCCAAGCGATGAAGCGCTTCCCGACGGCGGAGCGGCAGGAGGTCACTATCTGTGACCTCCTGCCGCCAAGTGAGGAACAGTGCACAGCAGCACTTGCCTTCCTACTATCGCCAGTGCTAGAAATCGCGCTTTATTCCTCCCTCCTTCCCTCATGACATGCCATCAACGCCGCTGCTCCTCCAAATCATCTCCCTGCATCTGGTAATCAATGTTTAATTTTAAAACTGTGTCTGACTCCAGCCTGCATAGTACCTACTGAAGTATAATGGGCATCATGTGTGTGGCATATGTTTAATGACTCATTAAAGTTTAATGAGTCATTAAACATATGCCACACACATGATGCCCATTATACATATGCCCCACACCTTGATGCTCATTAATAAGGAGCATCAAGGTGTGGGGCATATGTATAATGGGCATCATGTGTGTGACATATGTTTAATGGAGCATCACGCTGTGGGGCATATGTATAATGGGCATCATGTGTGTGGCATAAGTTTAATGGAGCATCACGGTGTGTGTCATATGTATAATGGGCATCACAGTGTGCGTCATATGTATAATGGGCATCACGTTGTGGGGCATATGTATAATGGACATCATGTGTGTGGCATATGTATAATGAGCATCCAGGTGTGGAGCATATGTATATTGGAGCATCACGGTGCGGATCATATTTATAATGGGCATCACAGTGTGCAGCATAGGTATAATGGGCATCATGGACTGCACTTTTGGGGTCATGTGTATTTGGCACTGCACTATTGGGGGCATATGTGTATCACACCTCCATTTTCCATGGCCGCACCCCATGTGGCTACAGCTCTTAGAGAGCTGACAATGCCCTCATAGCGGAAAAAATGGGAGATGTAGCCTCGCAGGAGTACCACGGTAGTAGGTGAACCCTCTAAACTTCGGCACGCGCAGATGTCTCCTCTCCGCTGCCTCGTGTTGGGAGGTATGTTTGTGACAAATTGGACATTGCAGTGTGGCATATTGTGTATCATTCAGGGACAGTGTTCTATCCAGTGGCAGCAGCAATTAACCAATGCTTATAATGTGTACTGGGGGGCATAACTGTGTGTGCTATAATGTGTACTGGGCATTACGGTTTGTGGTGTAATGTGCTCAGGGCATTACGGTGTGTGCTGGAATGTGTACTGGGCATAACGGTGTGTGCTGTAATGTGTTCTGGGCATTACGGTGTGTGCTATAATGTGAATTGATACTACTATGTGACCACACCACTTCTCCTCCCCCCCCCAAAAAAAATGCCCTAAATTTTTACCGCGCGCCTTCGGCGCGCACTGTCCCTGTTTATAATAATATATGATATATTGACTTGTTTCTTGGTTTAATATCACCCTTCTGCTGTCTGTAAGCATATATATATATATATAAAAAAAATTGTGGGGGGGGGGGCACTAAATGAATGTCTTGCCCCGGGCACCAGAAACCCTAGTTTCGGCCCTGGTACTGATAACAGTAGGCAGAAACTGGAGAGCTGCTGCTGAGTAGTGAGGGCTGCACACTGGAGCGGCTGCAGGAATGAGTGAAGGAAGAACTCTGCAGAGCCCCCAGAGAGAATCTGGAACACTATAACAGGGAGCGCAAGAGACAGAAGGAATAGCTCAAAGTCAAGTTGTACCAGCAATGGGCAGCTGCCAAACAATATTGTAAATAAGGTGCTCTGCATTGAGATTGGACACTGAATAGAGTTAGCTGACCTTCAGTATGATGGCACCGGACTGCAGCAACAGGGGCATACTGAGTAACTGGCATAAAACGCTGGGCGTTCCCCTGCTCCAGCCCCCAGTGTGAAACTTGCCAAAGCCATTCACATGTGTGAAGGAATCATATACATTTGCATATACATTCATATACATTTCAGGCTACTTATTCCAAACTTCTATTCATGTTTTTCTTTTATGTAGTTATGACTAATAGAATCAGAATTCCTAGAGCAGATAGTACAGATTTCGAACTGGGCTTGTTACCCTGGTTAATCTTACATGAACAAAACTTACAGACAGCATTGCACTAAATAAAGTCGTATCATTAACCCTTTCAAGTCCAACATCTAGTCAGGCTTAACAGCCCTAGCGCTAGTAGCAGATCCAATGGTGAGCCACTTTAAAACAAGAACATTAACATCGTTCAACATTCAATGTAGACCATTTTTGAAGAATTAAAAAAAATTACAATTAATTGAAACATTTAAAGCAGACTGTTTGAATTGCAAAAAAAAATAATAATGATTTGTCTGCAAAGGGTTGAGTTGGTTTGTGTGGGTTTAGGAACCATTATGATCTGGACTGCCTTTGTGTGATTTGTAATTATAATACAAATTAATTCTTCTTAGTTGAAGAGGCAAATACATGACCCATCTTTAAAGTTTGAAATCTCCAGGGTAACATGCATGGTGTCATGAAAATAAAAAGGTGTCATGTACTATGGACTGAGCATATTTCTAAATCTCAATGGATTAGAATATGTGTTTTATGACGGGTGTAGCAGACCTTCCAATTTAGGCTTTTAGCAAATCCTCGGCCCTGACATGTCTGAAAAGGGGTGGGGCCTCAGGAGGGTTGGCATGGCCAACCCTCCAATATGATTATATGCAGTCTACAATATTTACTGCTCTCTCTTCACACAAATCAGTGGCACATTTTTCAACATGGATCAAGATCGCTGGAATCTATAAAACAGTCAGTGTGGGCCTTATTCTGATCGGTGCGGCCCGATCAGAATATGCGGCCGAAACCGTGCAGGCGAATCCCCGCCTTCCATACGGATCGCCACCTGCCGTCCGTACGCGGATATGTGGCGATCCGCATGAAATTGGACGGGGATACGCCTCCTCCGTCTTGGGAGCAGCCCCTGCATTCGATGGTCGCCGAACATCGAATGCAGGGCCGCACGCTCCACCAGGTCCCGCAACACAAGACCACACGGACACTTGTCCGTGTGAAATCATGTATGGGGGCGGGCAGCTGACATCCGGCGATGTCAGATGCCCGCCCCGTACCCACGCGTCACGGCCTCATTACCATGCATACACCCCGCGTTTGCATGGGAACGCCCATGAAACGCGGGGCGTATGCATAGGGTAATGAGGCTAAGTAGCCCCTCACGCCCCTCTACGCCCCCTGTGTGGCGTATAAAGAATCCGTGCGGCGAAATCGCCTGCACATGCGCAGAGTGACCTCTGCACATGCGCAGACGATCAACATCGGCGGTCCGTCCGCATGCGGGAATATCCGCACCGATCAGAATAAGGCCCTGTGTGGTTAATTGAATGCTCAATAAATTTTAATAAAAATATTAAAACAACAAAAAACATTCCGCATTTTGTTTGCAATAATGACAATTAAATTGATAGCTGTAATACAAATACCTGATCCTTATAAGAAATATTTGAGTTGTTCTAATTATACTGTTAATTATTTGCAATAGACATTTCATGACTACATTATGAATTATCTCACAAAACACAGGTCTGGAATGTAGGACATGACAGATTTTCTTTAATCTTTTCAGTTTGTCTTTAAAATACTTGAATCTAGTTTTTGGGGAAAGACCTCGTTCCCTCCTGGAGCGTACGGCCCGCTGAGTGTGAAACTCGCCTAAGCCGTTCACTCCCGAGGTTTGCGCATGTGTCTATATTTGTGCCTGCGCAAACCCCTGACCATCGGGGACTGAGCTGAATTTGGCCTGCTTCGAGTGGGTCTGAATCGGCCTCTTAAACCATTAAGAAGGAAATAAGGAAATTAGACTGGATTTATATGTAATACCATTGAATTGCAAATAATCTTATTATCAGTTTGGGCATACGAATATTATATAAAAATGAGGTGGAGAGTCGTCATCTGTCATGGTGTTCTCTGTACTGCTGTAGCTGTCAATCATTTTGCCAAGGTGATGTATGCGGAGCATGTTGTTATGACAATTGTGATCAGAGGAAGACATGGTATCTTCAGGACACCTGCCAAGGCCAATTATGTAATACAATGATATGTAGGACAGATTGGCTTATCTGCTGAAGCACAATTCTTTCTACTTTCACTGTAGATAGTATGGACATGTATGCTGGTATGGTAATATATGTGGGGGCTTTTTTATCTCTATAGCTTGCTATCAAAAAATTAGGTACTTGTGTATTATCACGGCGTCCCCGATATTAAGTCGCACGATTTTTCATCGCATCGCATGCCATACACCCGATGCACTGCGATGCGATGTAAGCCCCCTATACGATGTTAAATTGTATAAGCACCCTAATGGGTGCTTACAATGTTAAATGCACCCCCACGCCACCCCCCAGTATGAATGTGAACCCGAAGCATGGCGAGCGCAGCGAGCCCGCGAGGGGCGGCGGTACGCGTCCTCCGACCTTTTCATACCCCCACTATCCACGTTGGCGTGGAGTTGATATTTTATAGTGTGGCGAGCGCAGCGAGCCACCGAGCCCGAAGCGTGGCGAGCCCCGCGAGGGGACGCGTATACCTGTGAAGTTATGCGCGTCCCCACGCGGGGCTCGCTACGCGCGCCACGCTTCGGGCTTCGGGCTATATAGAATCAACTCCACGCCGATGTGGATAGTGGGGGTATGAAATGGTCGTAGGACGCGTACTGCTGCCCCTCGCGGGCTCGCTGCGCTCACCACGCGTCGGGTTCACGTTCATACTGGGGGTGACGTGGGGGTGCATTTAACATTGTAAGCACCCATTAGGGTGCTTATACAATTTAGAATCGCATCGTATCGCATTGTATGGCATTGTATGCCATATACAATGCCATACAATTTTAACATTGTATGACATTGGGGAACATCGCGGGACATCGCATCGCACACCATCGCATGCCTTATGGTCTGCGATGCGATGGGCACCGTGATAATACACAAGTACCAAAAATTATTATGATTAAAAAAACTCTATATAGAAAAGTTAACATTGGTTTGTAAATGATACAGATTTGAAATCAATGCACCAATTGGGAGCAATAACATCGCACAGTGGGGCAGATGTATTAAGCCTGGGGAAAAGATAAACAGGAGATAAAGTGGAAGGAGATAGTGCACCAGCCAATCAACTCCCAACTGTCATATTTCAAACACAGCTGATTGGCTGATGCTTTATCTCTTTCCACTTTATCTCCACTTTATTTCCAGTTTATCTCTTCACCAGGCTTAATACATCTGGCCCAACGTATCATTTGTAGAAGGGCAAAAAGACACACCTCTATCCAAAAAAACAAAAAGAATCAACAGTAGCCAATGATATTTTGCTTTCTTTGCTACAATATTCAATCTTTGGGGGGTACCTAATAGCCCCGATACATTTTTGGAAGATAAAAATGGCCTGATATAGTGATTAATGACTGATGGTCATTATTGTGGTATCCAATTAGAGCCCATGTTTTTTGCATGGAAATGGACCTGCGATCGCACAAAAACAAAAGTCTTTATTAGTGATACCGCTGCTGCTTCTATGTAAGCAGGAGTGACAGTAATTCCAACCACTAGGCCCCTAGTTAAAAGCAGCCCAACCTGATCACTTCACAACAGAGGCGTGTGTAGTTAGGTAGGGGATCCTAATTGGTGTAACTGATATTGCACAAGAGTGTACCTGGAACTAAATAGCATTACAGCCCATAGGGAGTTTCAGATCATTCATTGTATTCAGTGTCTTAAGGAATGGCTGGGTGTAAATGATACCTCAGCTCATATTATTGCCCTATTAACATTTATTATTTTACATTTAATGCATAACATTTACAATTACGGGGAAGACATAAATGTGTAAAATATGAACTGGTGACATACAACATACAGATAAAAACTAGCAGTGGCGTAACTATAAAGGGTGCAAGGGATGTAGCTGCTCTGGGGCCTGGAGACTTGGGGAGGCCCCAAGGCAATCCCATGGCACCCTTTATTTTTTTTTACATCATTTTATAATTAACTGCTGCTACTACGCTGAGTTGGGGGCCAGCAGTGTACTTACTGAGAGGGAGTCCATGCCAGTCCATATATGCCCACTCCTATTCATCCATCCATACCAATATATGGTGCTCTATCAATCTGATTGTTTGTCTATGCCCCCTCCCATCTGTCATCCATCTACAGTATGCCCCATCCCTCCATCTATACCCCCATATAGTGTGCTATCTGTTCATCTGTCCGTCTCTGTCCCTTCCATCTGTCCATCTATGCCTCCTCCCATTCATCCATACACTAGCTGAAATAATTCTGGCTACTTTTAGGAAATTTAGAAAATTTTGCATTTATTCATTCATTTTACAATATAATCACTTATAATTTATATTCCAATCGAAGTATATGTGACAATAATCATTACCATTTATTCTTATGTTGTCATTTATCAAATTTCCAGTGAAAAATTCAGTAAAACCATTGTTTTCCAGGTATGCTTTTATTATTGAAAAAAAAAACCTGCAATTTCAGCAATACACAAAATGTATATTTCGTTGGACATCCTCTGTTTAAGAACAGCTTTGATTTGTCGAGGCTTTGAGTAAACTAGACGCCCCAGATCTTCAGATTAAATCACTTGGTACCAGGCCTGGATTATGGCTTTGATCAGCTCTCTCTTGTTGGATTTTTTTCGTGCTACCATCATTTATGCCTTGACCAAAGATTTTCGATAAGGTTTAAATCCCGACTATTTCCTGGCCAAGGCAGGACAGTGATTTGGTGATCACCGAACCACTTTATGGAATTCTTGGTGATGTGGCATGGCACTCCATCCTGCTAAAAGATACACTTCACAATTTCTTCATAGGTATACCCTTCCTCACAAAGCATCATGGCTTTGCTTCTCTTCCCAGATGACCAGTCGATACATTTCAAGGTATTATAGACGTTGTTCACACTTTGGGCAAAGAAAAAGAGAATGTCACTGCTTGGTGCACCAAAATATTGGATTCAAATGTAACCTTTATTGAAACACTTTATTAAAATAATGTTGCGAAATATAAGACACATACAAACATGTAAGACATGGACAGTGAAGTAAAAAGGATATAGTATCCTCACACCGTGGGGCCCCCCAGATGGAAAATATTGGTAGAGATCTTTCTTAAATGGTGCGTAAATAACTCAGATAACTGCCTGTTGTGTACCTATTAACAACAATGTATTGGTGATTCCTTTAATTGGAATATCTGTAACAATCACAGTATGTAGGTATCAACTGGTTTCCATAAAAAATATTTGTATATTGTTCATGTTTTTATTTAAAGTAGGATCCCACACGCAGGCTATACAGCAGGTGTGGCCAAACCGGTCCTCGAGATCTACCAACGGTCCATGTTTTCCAGATCACCTAGCAGGTGCACAGCTGTAGTCAATACTAACTGTCACATTTTCAAACCTGCTGCAGTCATTCCTACTATAGATCCACAGGTTGCCTGGAAAACAATAACTGTTGGTAGATCTTGAGGACAGGTTTGGCCACCCCTGCTATACAGTATAATTGGTGGCCGGGCTGTATGTATGCCCTAGCCACAGTGTGTGTTAAACGGCTTGAAGAACTGCTCTGTCCCCCGCAAGCTGAGAGCTGGAATGACTCATCAGCCGGTTCCCATCATGTCCTGTGGTAGCTCACCCCAATGTGTATACATGTCCATGACTAACACTTCAATAAAAGGGGTCGTCCAAACCTATACATTGAACAAAGGTCATTTCTGTGCGACTGGCCAAAACCCCCTTTTTTTTATTCACACTTTGACAGTAGTTAAAAAAATAAAAATCAGTTAAACTTACTTCTTCACTTCTCAAAATTGTTTGTAACGATCTCTAAGGCCTTCCTGGTTATTGCAACGAACCCATGTACCCCGTAATTGGTTGATTTAAATGTTATGTGTTGCTAGTACAGGAAGAATTTTACTCGAAAATTGCATGGTGTAACTTATAACAGTTTATATATTTCTTTAAATAACAAAATTTCAATCATTCACATGACAAATCATGTTCAAATATTAGAATAGTAATTTATAAAATAGTAGAAACATCACAGAATAAATGAAAAACATTAAAGAATTGATTTGGTATAGAAGAAAGTGAATTTTCTGCATAAATATCAAATAAAACATTTATTTATTAAATAAATGTGGGAGGTGGGGACCCGACTCCGGGTTTTTTCATTAATAATTTTTTTCAATTTTTTTGACATTGAAGCCTGTACCGATCTCATTGATCTGTGCAGGCTAAAGCCAAATACGCCTGGAAAAGGAGTTGTATTTTCCAGGCATATTTTAGTGGCTATTAGCGGCTGTAGATTACATACTGCCACTTAGTAAATTAGGACTGAATGGTGATTCCTACACATATTCTTTCGATGATGTATGCATTCGTATTTGTAAATTCCAAAATTAATGTGCTATGAATACGAATACAAATTATAATGCCGAAAATACATGTAGGCCTTTTTTAGTGAATTTCCCCCGATGAATGTTAACATGGTCACTGTTGACATGCTGCATGTCAACAGTACCACTCTGTCGACATTCTCATGTTGACCTCATGACTGTCAACAAGATATATCCTACCACTAGCAGACATTGGAGGTCATTCTGAATTTCAGTTTTGTGAGCCAACTAAGTGCCGCTCGCACAAACGCCTGTTGCACTCAAGCCGATTTTCCCTGCACGCATGTGAATGGATGTTATGCATAAACATCCATTTGCAGCTTGCAGCTGGTGCCTCAGATTTGGCGCACCCTTGTAGAAGTAGAGCTGACATCCTGTGACAACAGCTGACCGCCCCTGGCACCCACGTCACGGCTGAATTACCAGGGGAAAGCCCAGCATTTTCATGGGGACACCCATGAAATGCTGGGCCTTTCCATGGGCGCGACATGTGCCCGCAACCTCCCGCCTGCACTGCTCAATGTGAATGGGTCGGTGACTATACAAGTGGCCGTGTCTTTTCACAAATTGAGCCTGCACATGTGCATAAGTGCTTATGCACATGCGTAGTAGCAAAACATCGCTCCCCTGTGCAAACGCGCAGGGGAGCGATCAGACTAGAATGACCTCCATTGTAACAAGGTGTACAATTGTTGGCAGCATTTGTAGTTACTCCTCAGGGCCCCTTAGCAACTCCCATTATTCCTGTACCACTGACATGTATTAAATATAATGCATGCCTGTCTACTCTCCAGCAAGTGTCGGGAGACTCAGCATTTTTTTGCAGTATCCTGCAACCCATGGAAGAGTGGCCAAATCTCCCACATGACGAATACAGTTCTTGACATGATGCAACCTGTTAGTTGGGTGTCTGGAAAATTTGTGGATAGGAAATCTAAAAATTAAGCAAACACATTTCAAAATCCATGCACTGTCAAATAATGTGATGCAATTATAATGGTCTTTGCTTAGTTATTCCACGCAAGTGGGAAGGTATCTAAGTAGACATACATAGTTGTTTGCGCTGCAACCTTGAAAGAATCACAATAGCTGACACCGGACTCACTTAAGGGATACATAAAACAACTTGTTAAATGGTTTCTTAGAGAAGCCTGTAATATGCTACAAAAACGTGAAGAAAAATGTGAATAATCCCTAGAAAGAAAATAGCAACAATCACAAAAACAGAATATTGTGTTCTTTGTGATACAATTGTTACAAAATATATACTGTATGAAGAACCACTTCCACCTGAAATCAGACGAGGAAATATTTGAACAATTTCAGCAGGGTGTGCAGTCTTGTATACTCAGTGCACAAATATATACTGTAAATGTACACACACATAGCAGATGCAGATTAACACCAGTACTTTGTATCATTTCTTTCTGCAAACATTTGTATATACGCTATTGCAGACCTGTTCACATTTTACACACACCGAATCTCAGGAGAACAGAGGTGAAACGTGGATATGGTTTAATTAAGGCAAATTTCAAGTAGGGCTGTTTATACAGACCAGCAATTATGTGCAAATATGTGTCAGGAGTCAAATATTTTGTACTTCTGCATGAAAGGTGAGGACCATAACTAGGTAATGAGGGATGTGAGAGAAAAACCGTCATTACCCCATAACACCTGCTTTTTGCTTACAGCAGGTGTAGCCAACTCCAGTCCCCGGGCTAGATTCTCTAAACTTCAAAAGTGATAAAATGGAGAGTGATAAACAGCCAGCCAATCAGCTCCTACCTGCCATGTCACAGACTGTGTTTGAAAAATGTCAGACAGGAGCTGATTGGCTGGCTATTTATCACTCTCCATGTTATCACTTTTGAAGCTTAGAGAATCTGGCCCCTTGAGAGCTACCAACAGTTCATGTTTTCCAGCTCACCTCGCAGGTGCACAGGTGCACTCATTACTGACTAACACATTTTAAAAGATCCACAGGTGGAGCTAAATACTTCACTTGTGATTCTGTGAGGAGACCTGCAAAACATGCACTGTTGGTAGCTCTCAAGGACTGGAGTTGGCTACCCCTGGCTTACACAGTGCTTGGAACATCACCCTGCAGCCAGTAGCACTACTGCAGATATGCCCAAAGCATCCTTAGAACGCTCCAAGACATACCCTGTAGCCTCATCTGGCCATCAGTCTAGCAGGGCTCACATGTAAGTGCCCATGCTGTGCTGCCCCCCCCCCCCCCCCCCCAACAAGTGTCACTCCATAGTTACTTGACTTATGCACCTAATGGGAAATCCACCACTGTTCTGCCTCCTGGTCCCAGCATCACCACCATCTTGGATTTATGATGTCACATGTTCAGGAAAATGGCCATAACAGAGCTCTGCCGCAGTACTAGGGAAGGTGTAAATACACATAATTATAAAGCATTTTTGCACTCTAGGGTGTCCCCAGCTGGTTGTGCTTGTACTGCTGCTCTCCTTATTAAATAAACATCCCCATGTTATTGCTGGACATAGATGGCGAATACCTGGTAATAATAACTATCATGGGCTCAGAACTTGTTAAAAAGCTCTATCTAATTTTGGCATATATACAGATGGAGCTGCTCTCATTAGAGTGAATCCAGGTGATAGAATTTCCATGCATTGTGCTACACAAGCCCTGTAGCCGGCTTCCCACTCTCCCTCGCTCCCTGCCTGTCTCCCTGAAGCAGAGATGGGCAGGAAAGCACCCGGTCCCGCCACCTTTCAGAGTGGGACACGCGAGCAAGCGAGCTGCTCACGTGTCCTCGTCCACCGGCCGAGCCCCCCCACAAGCTTCTGTCAGTGCCCACCGGCGCTATAGATATGTCGAGCTGGTGGGCTGGTAGAGGCTGGCTCCATCTGTACCTCCATGGGGAAAATGTATTAATATTAAATGGCTGCGAATGCATGTAGCCATTTCATGTCAAATACCAGCTTTTGCTAATTTACTGTTTTATGAGGGAGGACCCAGTGAATGACATCACCGGTAATCCCTCATTCTCGGGGAGTAGCTGCAAGTGTAACCATACTTGTGACTCCTCAGGTTTGTTTGGTGTCGGGTCAGTGGTTTGTTATGCTTACTATGGAATGAAGAGGACGCAATCTACACTGGAGGGGATGGTGAGTATAATTTATTTTCACAGGTACCCTACGGATTTCTTCTGGAGAAGAGGACAGGCCTACAGGGTGTTGGTAAGGTGCACTCTGGACCTATCTCCTCTATGCCCCAGCAGCATCAGCCCAACGGCTGTTTCCCTCTGCGCTCCACATCCCGGAGGTGGGCGGTCCCAGTCGCCTCATGCTATGTCCGTTAGTAGACAGTGCACCTTCAGTGAGTGTGACAGCTCGCCATTCAGTGTGTCAGTCAGCGTGAGTTGTCAGTGAGTGTGTCCACGCTCTGCTGAGGTGAAAGGAGTCCCTCGCTGTGTGTGGAAGACCACACTAGGACAGGGCGCCCTCATAGTAGTGTCCAGCGTGTCCTGAGGTACCCAGCATACAGACCCCGCGTGAGAGCCCACTGTCAATCACCGCCGGGAGTTTCCTGCATATAGCACAGTAGCACTTGCCCCACTGTTGACCTCACAGATCACAGCTCCAAGTCTGGCATGAGAGACCTCCATCCATCATTTCAACCAGCTACAGGATACGATAAGTACCTGCACCATATACACTGTGTACACTTGTCTGTAATAGACTACTATATTGCATACCTGCAAGTTAACCCTTGATTACCTGTTAACTCTGTGCTCATTACAATAAACTACCTTCCCGGTTAAGCTCCAAAAGTGTGTCGTCTAATAACACAACAAGCACCGCTATATACTCTGCCAACACGGGGCACCCTATAGGTAAGTAAGGATGTGTGGGTGTGTAATAAAAAAAAATATATTCTAGGTGCTAGTGTGTTTTGGGATATTGGTTCGGTTGTAGAACTACGAGATCCAGCAAGCCCATTAATGTCCAACATGTTGGGACTTGTGGTCCTCCAAGTCCCTGCATGAGGGGGATGCTTGCTGGGACTTGTAGTTCCACAACAGAACCCAATAGTTTATTCAATTTTTTTTTACAGCCCGGTTCGGGCTGACCAGTCAGTGTGATCGTGATTTGGTCGGGGGAGCTTATGTAAAAAGTTTCCCCTAGCTGTGGCAGGCCGGTGCTGGTTGTCGAATTACAGGGGACCCCTACTCGTTTTGTCCCACAGTATTTTGGGAACCAGGACCGGGCCATGAGCCTGGTGCTAGTTATTGAAATACAGAGGGACCCCAGCTTTTCCCCCCCTGTACTTCTGAAACCAGGGCAGGCTCAATGAGCCTGGGGGTTGGTAATTGCCGGGCAGGGGGACCGCACACTGTTTTTAAAAATGTTTTTATTTTTCTATATATTTTTTTCACTGAGAAGCATTGCACGTATCTGACTGACCCGTGAGATGCTGGCGGCTCATACGTAATTGGCTGCCATAAAATTGGCAGTCAAATACGAATGGCTATGGAATCGAAAAATATTTCACATGCACTTCACCCTTACTTCTTCCTGAATGTCCAGAAATCTCCCAAACTTCGGGTCTAATTCAGTCGTGATCACTGCTGTGCAAATTTGCATAGCCCTGCGATCAGATAGACGCCACACAGAGTGAAATCCCGGCAGGTGCCAGTCTACAAATGACTTGCGAATAGATTGCTGATTGCAGGCCATCTGCAAATTCATTTGCAACTCACTCACCATCAAATAATTTTCGCAGTCTGTGCAAGTGTAACTCTGACCCTCCACAACCGTGTGACAGAATCAGGCTGATCGAGGCCGGAACTAACAACTATGGTTGGAAAAACCAAACCAATCGGGCGCAATGAGTGACCTCACCTTTTATAGAAAAAAGGGGAGGAGAAACACGGATGGTATTTAAAGAGGGGAATTGCACACAACTTATTAGATTCTTAAATGGTATTGATACCAATATCAATGAATATAGAAGCGTAGTTGGCTGCTCCCAATTACAAATTGGATGGTTTGTAGGGGGACAAGTATAATAGAATCAGATATATGTGATCACTCACATATATCTAGAGAGCGCCACACCAATGGATGTAATCAATATAGATTTATTACTTTTAAAATTATTATAAATCTCTCAATAAAATGTACAATTTAATAAGTACTCACAAAAAAATATATAAAAACACAATGGAATAACAATAGATTTGCATACACTCCTGATAAAGTCAATTTAAGGACTGTGTTTAAACAGTAGTATGTCCTTTGATTATCCCTTGATAGGGACTTAGAGCTTTTTAGACAATGATAGTTTCATTAAGGGTGATAGAACAGACCTCAATTTCTTTTTCTATAGCCGATGGAATGAATTGATGGCAATCTCTATTCTGTGTGATTAACAGACAGCTCAAGCTCCCCTGTCAGCGGTCGCCGCCTGTTGACGATCCGCTGATGTGATGTTTGTACAGGGGGCGAGCCGTCCGTCTCCAGCAAGCTGTACAGATTAGCTGTATGCCGGGAATCACAATTAGTGACACGGTGCGGGACTCACCCAGGTTGGTGGAATTACCAGTCGGACGCCGGCTGTTGGTATATGCTGGAAACACTGGGGAGATCACCGCAGGAAGGCAGAAGGAAAAGCGGCTTGAAGATTGTGGAGGCAGGTGGTTGTATCTATCACTCAGTAGTAGCTGTAGGAGGTGTATAGCAATCCTTTACGCGTTTCTCCGCTATGACAGGGCAGCGGTTTCTTCAGAAGAAACCGCTGCCCTGCTATAGCGGAGAAACGCGTAAAGGATTGCTATACACCTCCTACAGCTACTACTGAGTGATAGATACAACCACCTGCCTCCACAATCTTCAAGCCGCTTTTCCTTCTGCCTTCCTGCGGTGATCTCCCCAGTGTTTCCAGCATATACCAACAGCCGGCGTCCGACTGGTAATTCCACCAACCTGGGTGAGTCCCGCACCGTGTCACTAATTGTGATTCCCGGCATACAGCTAATCTGTACAGCTTGCTGGAGACGGACGGCTCGCCCCCTGTACAAACATCACATCAGCGGATCGTCAACAGGCGGCGACCGCTGACAGGGGAGCTTGAGCTGTCTGTTAATCACACAGAATAGAGATTGCCATCAATTCATTCCATCGGCTATAGAAAAAGAAATTGAGGTCTGTTCTATCACCCTTAATGAAACTATCATTGTCTAAAAAGCTCTAAGTCCCTATCAAGGGATAATCAAAGGACATACTACTGTTTAAACACAGTCCTTAAATTGACTTTATCAGGAGTGTATGCAAATCTATTGTTATTCCATTGTGTTTTTATATATTTTTTTGTGAGTACTTATTAAATTGTACATTTTATTGAGAGATTTATAATAATTTTAAAAGTAATAAATCTATATTGATTACATCCATTGGTGTGGCGCTCTCTAGATATATGTGAGTGATCACATATATCTGATTCTATTATGATCGAGGCCGGACCTGCGATTAGATTTATCACTTTTGATCTAGCTATTTGGCCTTGCGCATGTGCGCTACAATCCATGCGAATGCACAGTCATTTCATAATCTATAGGATACCTATTCGCACAATAGCGAACAACTATGAATAACCCCCTCTGCTTCCTGGAGTCCCAAGAGAGAAGGCCAGCCTGTCAAAAACAGTGGTCCTGGAGAGGTGGTGGAACTCATTTCCCTCGACCACCTAATTCCTCCCCTTCCCCTCCACCTATTTGGCAGATCTAGGGCCAGCGGTGGGGTTTTTGACATCCACCTGCAAACTATAATACTTTTCTGTTACAATTACTGTGCAGGGCCAAGGTGGAGGTTGAACTAGTACCAGTGGTGTAACTATAGTCCCGCAGCCCCCGTGGTGGAGGGGAGGTGCTGAGAAGGTGTGGGCGCCAGGGGGGTCTGCGGGGCTATAGTTACTTGCTGCCGCTTACTCGCTGCCCTTGCTCCTGCCGCCGGCCGGTACCTCCTGCGGCGCTTCTGTCGGGTCCCAGCTCCTGCAACTAATAAAAAGTGACAAACAGAAAATGACTGCCCCCATACAGCAGACCGTTTTTAAGGTTGCTAGAGGTTGCTAGAGTGTCACTTTTTATATGCTGCTGCAGGAGCCGAGAGACTGAGAGCCGGGACCTGACAGAAGCACCGGCGACAGGAGGTACCGGCTGCACGGGGAGGGGGGTTTCGTAACCCTAAAGAGGGGGGGTGGGCGCTGCCCGAATTGCGGCAGGGGGGCACAAATGTAATAGTTACACCACTGATTACTACCACTTCACCATTAGAGGTGGGGGAACTCAGTTCCACCCAGTTCCCTCTCACTTTAACCCCTGAGTATTAGGTGGATTGGCTTTCTACCCTCACAACTGGTGTACAATGACGCAATTGAGACACCATGCCCCCTGGCTGCACCATTCAGGATTCTATCAGGGGGTATTGTTAAAAATCAGAAAATATGATCCACTTGTAACAAGCATAAAATTTCCTATATTTCTGTTACTATGTTTCCCTGACAGGCAGATTAAGCATTGTTATGTAATTCTAGGCAATTAACATTAGTGTCAGCAAGAATGAATATAAGGAAAGTACAGAGCCGATAATACCTGATTACAACATTACAAAACAATACCTGTTTGAGCTGTTCTTCGTCACTTTAAGGAATGCATAATAGTAGCTTAATGCATTATAACAATAACATAACTTAGTACTGATGATTGCAATTGTTTCCTTGTTGTTATTTTATTTTTTCGGATCAGAATGGAGCTACTCACAAAATAATTCCTTGGAGTCTGTTGTATCTGCTAAAATCAGGAAAAAGAACACAGAGTACTGTGAGCTGTTCGATCCCCACCCTCTCAGTACACAAATCCTCTTGTGACTGCAGATCAACACCCTCATTCAAACAATGTCAATATCCCTATTGAAGGCTTTAAAGAATTATATTCTTAGATGGAATTCTAGTTCATTCTAGTTAATATATGAGAGAATACTTTCGAAGGTAACTTCATACACAGAGATTTCTGTGTTTGACTGGATATATACAATTGCTGAAGGCAGTTTAAAGTGTGCATAAAACTAACGCTGACCACACAGTGAGCCCAATTTGAATGTCGGACATTATGCTAATTTTGTTCATTGTGGAGATGTGGGTGGGGTGATGGCAGAGCTTGAGATGCTTGATGTGGTGCGGGTGTAGTCGGGCACTTACCACACGTCAATCATTCCTACTGTAATGCCGCCAAAAGCCAGTCGACGGTCCTGACACTTCTAATGGAAGGGACAAGGGGGCAGATGTATTAAGCTTTAACAAGAGATAAATCCAAGGGTGATAAGGAGAGATAAATGTCCAGCCAATCACCTGCTAACTGCCATGTTACAGGCTGTGTTTGAAAAAAGGCAGTAAGGAGCTTATTGGTTGGACGTTTATCTCTCCTTATCACACTTGAATTTATCTCTTGTTAAGGCTTAATACATCTGCCCCAAGGTGTGCTACACAGGAAATACCTCCACTGGGCTCAGTGAATGGTCATCATTGACACTATTGTACCTTGACTGGGTGCAGCCCTTAATGAAAACGCCCAGGGGAGGAGGGGGCTTGGGGGGGGGGGGGGGGGGGTGCAGCATACACACATCACCTACATGCAATACATGGATATGCTCACCAGATATAACCTTGTCCTTTTGCTGGACGACTGGTCCTTTTCTCAGTACCGGCAATTAAACACAAAGACACAGGCCACCCTGTGGGGCTCCTCTACTGCTCCTATACTCCCTGTATGTGAATCAATACAGACAACGCAATGGAAAACATTACATGGTACTTGTTTCCTAGAACGGCCACAATCGCGGCCATCGTGTACCTTTAAGGTACACGATGGCCGCGATGGACCCGATTTCCTTTGAAATCAGGTCCATTTTGCCGGCAAAGGGAAACTCGGGGGCATCGCATCGATCGGGACCATTAACATTGGCCCCGACGCGACCGACGCGATGACCCCGATTTTGCCATAGGCTTCAATGTTAAAATATTTTTTAACATTGAAATCGGGAGCATCGCGTCGGTCTTGTGCCATTATAATGGCACACGATGAGATGGACTTGATAAAGTCCATCTCACATAGTAAAAAATGTGAAATGGGCCAATATGACCCATTTCACATTAGATATGGCCCCATCGTCACCCCACTATTGACGTGAACACGAGGGGATGCGTATACCTGTGAAGTTATACGCGTCCCCTCGCCACGCTTCGGGCTAGGTGGCTCGCTGCGCTCGCCCCACTATATATTCTCAACTCCACGCCGACGTGGATAGTAGGGGAATGAAAAGGTCGGAGGACGCGCACCGCCGCCCCTCGCGGGCTCGCTGCGCTCGCCACGCTTCGGGTTCACGTCAACCGTGGGGTGGGGTTTACGCTGTAAAATTGGGGGTCTAGGGAATATTTTACATTGAATCCAATGTAAAATCGGGTCCCAGGGACCCTATTCACATTTGATTCAATAAAAAAATCGGGTCGGTCGCGTCGGTCGCATCGCATGCGACCAAATCGCATGCGATGCGATCGACGCCATTTTTCCGACACGACCACCCCGATGGAAATCAATTTGGCCGTGCTAGGAAACAAGTACCCATTACATTAATTACAACACGACTGCCACTAACGACTGCCTTAGCAACAGTTTGCCACTAATGGCTATATATGCTGACTTACCACAGCCTACCTTTATTAGGGGCCTCTATCCATAAACAATGCCATGGTTTAGCGCCAATTTACCAGACCTGTGGCCTAATGCCAGATTGTACAATACCACCGCCTAGTGCCAAGGTATCATACCTGTGGCCAAGCACCAGATCCTATAATGCCAGGGTCTAACGCAAAATTACCATATAGACCAATCAGTGTAATAACACATACGGCCTTGTGCTTTATTACTTGCTGGGCCTTTTGCCTGCCTAACTGGAACCGTGACAGCTATACAGTAGGGCCTACTGCCCACTGGGGCAATTGCTGAATTTTTCGTGCTTTAAAAAAATGTTCAGACTCGCACAATGTCCCATACTTCTGGCAACTCAAAGGGTCTTATATTTAGTCCACAATGTTTTTGCCCATCATAAAAAAATCAGGTATCGACAACGACCTTTTCCATGTCGACCTTTTGTTTTTTGTCAATGTTTTCCAGTGTTGCACGCTGATATGGGATTGACCTATTGACCTATACATTGTCTGGGAGCTATACCACACTCCAGAGTCTCTAGGGCAAGCCCAGCATCTCCATGTATACCATGGAATGCACCCAAAGTTATGTAAGCAGTGTAATGATGCCAGTAGACCTTTCCGCAAGGCAGTGATGAAGGCACGCATGGTGGGCTTTTTGCTGTACCAAGTATCACCGACCCACATGCCACGACTGGGGTGCTGGTACAGGGGCACGCATGAGTATGGCTATGTAGAGAATGTGTAGATCCTGCATAGCTGAAAGGGGAGTGATAAAAACAACTCTCCGCTCTTCCTCAACTGGCCTGTAACTGGTTACTATAGGCAACATTCCCATGGTAAATAGGAAATGTCAAAAAGTCTGTATCTGCTGTTAAGGCTTCTAATTTCAACATCATTGTCATACTCTTTGCCAATGTAAATTACTTGGGTTGTATTGTTCATTATAACAGAAAGTTTGCATATGATTGACATAAAAACGGTCTGAACCCTACTTACAGTATATCTTGTTGCACAGTATTAAGTAGGTCAGCACTTTGCTGAAGTTCCTGGCTGCTTTGGTCTGATGCAATCTCAGACTTGGCACTTATTCAGCTCCTCCTGTCTCATACCTACTGCTGTGATAACCTGATAGGGCATGCTGGTATTCCAACGAAAATATTTTTGGGGTTCCAGTGTGAAACCACAAGTACATAATGGGGTTACAGCTGAATCCATGAGAATAAAATAAATTATATATTTAATGACTAAGGGCACTTGCTCTATTTTTAATTGTACTTTTGAACACCATTGTATTTTATGCCATTCTAGAAAGTAAATATTACATAGTGCAGTGGTTCCCAAACTGTGCGCCTAGGCTCCCTGGGGTGCCTCGGAGCACTTGCAGGGGTGTCTCGGTTTGGTGGTCCAGAACCGATTCAAATTATTTATGGTCAATGTAATAGGCAAAACCAGAGCTCGTGGCTTCCAGTTTGAAAATATGTGGATAAACAGAAGTGAATTCTGTCCCTCACCACATAACTGTATGACATATAAGCACAACTTATTTAATGTAATATTGTTTTCTGAAATTCTTGGTAGCAAACTTTGCACCTAGGGGTGCCTTGACAAATATTCTGATAATCTAGGGTGCCGTGATGCAAAAAAGTTTGGGAACCACTGACATAGTGTAATGTTTATCTAATTGGACCTCAATATCACAAATGGATATGTGAAATGGCTATTGTCAAAACATTTGTATATTCAAATCTATACATTTAAAAACACAATGTAATGTAAAACATGGGGTTTCTAACATCCAAATTGGAAAAGGTAGGGTTCAGATACTTACCATTTTGGATTTAAAAATACTCTTAGAAGACCGATGGCGATTGGGGAGTAAACTGGAATTCCACATCTTTCACTGGCTCCTCCCCATATCTCTCCCATTGTCACCTTCATGGTTCTCTAATTGCTCCCTCTATAGCTCTCTCATTGCCCCTCCACTCTTATCTAATTGCCCTCTATATTTGTACTTGAGAAGTAAATTAACTGCAGGAATGTTAGTTATGGAAATGAACATACCTTATTATGCTACCCAGTATTTGTTCTGTTACATAAGCAAGGGCACAAACTAATGATTATAGTAGGTACTGTAGAAGAGCCCATCTTAACTGCTTAAAAAGGATATATTCCTCCGATAAATTAGCAAGATCAAGGGCCAAATGTAATAGGGTGAGAGTTTTAGAAAGTGAGAGATTTTGGGAGAGTTTTCCCCTTTTTTTTAAAGCAGCAATCAATTACACTGCAAGGCCAGGTTGATTTTACCATGTAGTTGATTGCTGCTTTAAAAAACATGGGAAAACTCTCCCAAAATCTCTCACTTTCTGAAACTCTCACCCTATTACATTTGGCCCCATGTTTATTTAGTGCATTACTTGGATGCTCAGAGGTGGGGTAGCGCTTGGAGCTGACTCTGCCTCCTCCCTATAGTGTGAACAGGACCCGGGTCACGCGATCCGGGTTACCCGTTCACACTGCACCAGGGCCGGATTAAGGTTTGTGGGGACCCTGGGCAACAGGGTTTGTGGGGGCACTTTCCACACACACACACACACCACCACCACCACCACCACCACCCCCCCCCCCCCACACACACACACACCTGGCCCGTCACAGTCCACACACACACACAGGCCCCCGGACGGTACCTTACGGGGATCGGTGCTGCACTGGGTCCCTGCGGCGGATGTGAGGTCAGCAGCGGGGTCCCTGCGGCAGATGGGAACCAGTAGTTCCCATCCACCGGAGGGACCCCGCGGCAGACCTTGGCTCACATACACTGCAGGGACACGCTGGCACCCACCCACTGCCCATCCCACTGCCTGGCACCCACCCGCCATCGCAGCAGCAGTGGGGGCCCTAGAATGTGTGGGGGCCCCGGGGCGTCCGCCCCGTGTCACCCCGTGGGTAATCCGCCTATGCACTTCACAGCAAACCTGGTCCGACCCAAAATTAACATTTCTTTTAACCCGGGTCAGAATGCCGGGTTGCTGGACCTGGGTAATTTCAAAAGGCCCTTTTGACGCGGGCTATTTGTGTAATGTGAAAAGGGTATCAGACAGTAATGGCCAGACAGCTATCCCAGGTGCCAAATTATTGAATAATGTTATGCTCCCCCTTCTCTGGGTCCAATTAATAGTGCCCCTACACTAAGGCGATATTGTTTTCAATCCTTTGATTTTGACTGCATCTGTGTGATAAATTGAAGGATTGTATGCACGTTGAATGGGTGGGTATGGATCATTGGATAGACAGACACTAGGGGTGAAATGTAATAGGATGAGAGATTCAGAAAGTGAGAGATTTGGTAAGAAACTCCAGTTTTTTTAAAGTGGCAATCATTTACACAGAAAAATCACACTGGTTTTGCAGTGTAAATGATTGCCACTTTAAAAAAACTGGAGATTTCTAACCAAATCTCTCACTTTCTGAATCTCTCATCCTATTACATTTCACCCTAGGTGCCCAGTTCTGGTGCCCATAGGCCTAGTGCCCGGTTCTGGTGCCCACAAGCCTAGGTGTCTGCTTCTGGTGCCCATAGGACTTACGCCAAGATACTTGGGTCACGGGACAGGAGAGCCCTACTAATTGTAGACACAGGCCATCGCTTATGATCAGCGGCGTAACTAAGTTTTGCAAACCCCCCACCCCCCCCCCCCCCCAATCCCCTGCAGCCTTACCTATCGCGCTGGTTCCGGCGGCTCCGTTCTTCTTCTGCTGAGGACCACCACAAAATGGCCGCCCCCATACAGCAGACAGTTTCAGAGAACTGTGTGCTATATGGTGGCGGCCATTTTGTGGTGGTCCTCAGCAGAAGAACGGAGCCGCCGGGACCAGCGAGATAGGTAAGTCTGCGGGGGATTGGGGGGGGGGGGTGTAACTATAGCACCGCAGCCCCCGGGGCCCAACATGCACAGTGCCCCCCCCCCGCGCGGTGGCGGGGGCTGCGGTGCTATAGTTACGCCGCTGCTCATGATCACATATGTGTATGGGCACCATAACCTGCTGTTTTTGTTAAATACTAAATGGAGGACATTACCTCTTTAGCAAATGCTATAAAAAAATTATGCCTGGTGTTAAAAGGGGCACATCATTTTCATCCAGTAATTTAAATGTGACTTAACTTAGCATGCATACATTCTGATATCTAGTTCTCTTTATTTCCCAGAATACTGACCCTGCTCTTACATCAGAAACTTTACTGCAATCTTAAAATGGTCACACATGACTTAATGAACACACATCGATTTTAATTGAGGAAGTTAAAACATATTGTATTGTATTCATTCTGGACTAAAACATAATTACAATATCAAACAGTTTTGTGTTGACATTTGTAGGTTTCACACATCTATTTAAGTATTGTTAATGTTTAACTTTTCAGTGAAAGAGTCTGTCAAGACGTAGGCTCAGAGCTGTTCTCATATGATATTATCAGAAGATTGCGTCCAACACTGTTTGTTCTCTGGGAGACGTGCCACCTAACAACAACTGGTAGAGATGGCAACACTACAGAGAGAAAATAATCATGGCCATAACAAAATTAGTATGTCATTTAGAAAAATATAATGCATAGTCATCTCCCAAACAGATTTTCTGTATCTGGATGGCTGACAGACAAGACAAGACAGGTGTCAAAGCCTGTCCAAATTACCCACAAAAACTACACGTTCTTCTGCCTACTGGCTATACCTGGAAAGGTGGCAGCCAGGCAGCCTGTCCAGCTTTCAATCAATATACCAGGAAACCTCTTTCACTGAGCGTAGTGCTCAGGATCACTCCATGGAGAATTATAATACTGGGCGTAGCGAACGCTAATTGTGCACAGGCCTAGTGCCTGACTAAATTACGCATGGGCCTAGGTGCCCGATTCTGGTGCCCATGGGCCTAGGTGCCCAATTTTGGTACCCATAGGCTTAGTGCCTGGTTCTGGTGCCCACAAGCCTAGGTGGCTGCTACTGGTGCCCATGGGCCTAGCGTCCAGATACTGGGGTCACAGGACAGGAAAGTCTGACTAATAGTAGGCACAGGCCAGTAGGGCAATGATGTGGGGGCCACGGGCCAGACAATAAATGCCCCATGGGGCAAGAGGGCCCAACAATTGTGCTACAGGCAGAGAGGGCCTGACTCTGCCCACAGGCCTAGTGCCCGATCACCCAGTGCTCTAGGGAGAGGGTAGATGGCCCAAGCCTACCAAAGGCTGGGAGAGGCTACGGGAGGAGCTTGGTTAGCTCTTTTGCTTTCCTTCTCAGCATGCCTTTCCGGCCACCATCTTCCTTCTTCTGCCGCTGGCCTGTCCTGACTAGCGACACCTCTTCTTCTGCTAGGTATCCTCTATCTTGATCTTGGTATTTTCTGGATTCTTCTGCGGCTGCCGGAATCCTTGACGTCACCTTCAGGAGCCACTTCTGGCTCTGCCGGCATCCTGTATTCTCTTCGGGAACTCTTCAGCGCTCCCTCTCTGGCGTTGCACCTTCTTCTCCTGCCATATGATGTCAGATGATGGGGGTGGGGCAGAGTACGACTCAGTGATCGCTGAATGGCCTGCTGCGACCATTTCTGCTTGGCTCCCAAATATCGCCAAATTCAAATCATCATGGGCCGTGTTTCTTTTTGGCGGCCATAATAACGCCTATATTTAAATGCTGCTCCGTCCACACCGGCTCATAAAGTGGGGACCAAAGGATGGTCCTGGCCCCGAGCACCTGCACTGTCAGTGCATGGATCAGCCAGCTGATCTCCGCATTAGCTAAAGTCGGGTCACTGCTGCTCCGGTGCTGGGAGCAGAGGAGCTGTTTCAGTACTGGGGCACATCACTGCAAGTGTCTAGGTCGACAGTCAATTGGTCGACACCAAAAGGTCAACATGCTGTAAGCTTCTGTATACCACACCCCAGATTTTCCATCCCAATATAAATATAAGAGGTTTCAACTTTAATATTGAAAAATACAGTATTTTTTGTAACAATATCTAGGTGTAAAAATAAAAGCCTGTTTATATGTTAGATCTGTATTTTTATTATGTAGACATACACATTATTAAAGGTATTTCCATTTATGATTATTTGGTCTATCTAGGTTAGGTAACTGGAAACATATAATGAATTATTTCCAAGAACATCTGGATTAACCATAATTCTCATTTTGGAATCTGATGATTCAACTTCAGCGGAAAAACAAATCATGAATAAGTATAAAAAATAACACCATTTCTCCATAAAACGGCAGCAAATATGAGACATGCATCTCCTCACAGGACTATGGGAAAGTCCCTGCTGTGACACGCACATGGTTTGCACACAACTGTAAATATCATATAGCAGGGAGCAGTGGAATGTAGCACCACCAGTTGGAGCAAAAACTGCTTTTTATTGATTTGAACGTTTAAATGATGGATTTTTCACACAACATTATCAGGCGTATGGCAGGATAACATTTCCTGTGTAGGGTTGGAAGAAAAACAAGTTTAAAGCTTTGAGTACTTGTTTGACAATAAAGTGAATAATAGCACTATATAGCCTTGCCGTTCTCAAAGACCAGGTAAAATTTACTAAGATGGGCGTTCTATTTCAGATGAGATGTTGCTATGGGCAACCAATCAGATACTCTCTATTATCTTCAAGAAGGTGCTAAATAAATAAGAAGTAGATTCCCATGTGAACTAGACCTCCCACCTTAGTAAATATACCCTCTTCAGGTCACTGCACACTTTGGGTTGGCTAATGTGGTGGCATGCAGGATCCCAATGGTCAGAATCCTGACAGTCACAATGCCAACGTAACCCAGTCAGTATTTTAACTCTAATCTACCCCACCTGCAACCTAACCCTAACTGACCCCTCCCATTGCCTACCCCTATCCCTACCCCTAGTGTCTGACCCTAACCCTAAAATGAATCCTAACTGTAATATTCTTCAACAGGATCCATCGGTAACCATTGGCTGTCAGGATTCTGCCCACTGGGATCCTGACTGCGAGGGCCCTGACTATATCCCCACTCCATACCTCCTAACATGACCCTCTCCAGGAGGGCAGGGCCGGCACCACCACTAGGCAGGTCTAGGCATTTGCCTAGGACGCCGGCCACTGGAGGGCGGTAGTGAGCTGGAAAGCTCTACCACCGCAGGAGCAGCGGAGCAGGAGAGCCGGAGGAAGGAGCAGGTGTTCGGAGAGTGAACACTCCTCTCTCTGTCTCTCTCTCCCCCCCCCCCCACCAGCAGCACGGCGGCCATATTGCAAGCACCCATCCACCACCCCCACTCCCCCCCCCCGGAGGTCGGGAAGACACATCGAGCACCACACACACACCCCTGCAACCGGGCAGAGACAACGCAAACACCCCCCCCCCGGCGGCCGGGCAGAGACAGCGCACACCCCCCCCCCTGGCGCCCGGGCAGAGACACCGCACACACACACCCCACGGCCGGGCAGAGGCAGCGTGCACCCCCCCCAGCAGTTGAGCTCCAGGGCACCCCTCCCGCACCCCTCTCCTGGGGCGCTCCGGTGCCTAGCACCGGCCCTGCAGGAGGGACACATTGCTCTGCTCTTGCACTTCCTTGGTAATGTATGATCTCAATCACCTGTGTTGAAGCACCTTTCTTATCAATTAACCTGTTTAACACAGATGAGGGTAATCATATATTAATAAGAAAGTGCAGGAGCAGAGCAATGTGTCCCTCATGGAGAGGGTCATGTTGGGAGGTATGTCACTCTTCACCTTAATACAAACATTTGATGATGATGATGATGATCTATAGCCTGCAGATAGATATTTATATACTTTATGTCCTTTACAGTATCTATGATAATGCAGAATAAAGATGACCAAATACAGTTTATGAATCACGTGTTATGTACTGATAATATTTGGGATATTTTTGGTTGGCCATAGATCAGGATATGCTGTAAGCAAGAAAAGGCTACGATTGCAATGAGACAACATTTCCTTTAGCTTAATGATGACACAATCTGTACACAATTATCATCAATTAACAGCCTGGTAAGTGGAGAATTTGCAAGTTATGATACATACAGTACATACTGTCAGGGTAGCCGAGAGGGGGGGGGGCAGGTACTAATTACATGGGCCCGGGCTTGCTGGAGGGGCTTGGCAGGGGCCCTGGTCCGACCCCTCCCGTCCCCCTCCGTCCCTCCCGGGCAGCAACAGCAGCACAAACTTCTACAGCATGTGCTGTGCTGACAGCAGGCTCAGTATGAGTGTCTCACTGACAGTGTGAGAGCTCATGCTGAGCCTGCTGTCAGCACAGCACATGCTGTAGGTGTGTGCTGCTGCTGCTGCCGCTGTTGGGTTTAGAGTTTTTAGAGTTTTCTTTCACCACCGCTAAACACTTAGGCCACGCCCCAAAATTTTACTGGGGCCCGGCATTCCACTAACTAGGCTGCCCTGCATACAGTATGTAGGGAAGGCACAGATATAGGCAACACTGCCATCATAAATAGTGGGGCCCAGAATTGGCAAATCAGTCTGCCCCCCTCATTCCCTGATGGCCGCCCACAATGTTCTAAGCCCCCCCCCCCCTGCACTAAGTAGGTAAGTATGCTGTTGTACACAATAACCACTGTACAATGAGGTTAATAGAATATATGTAGGAGGCACACATTTAGCACACAACTAACAGGATGTTATGTCTCAGAGCTTATGATAAAGCTGTGTAAACAAATTAAATGTGTTAGTATTAATGTGTCAGTTACTAGAGCGATGTAACTAAAAATTGCAGCACCTGGGTCACAAAGGAAAGCCGACAATCCCTAAATCTCAGTTATAACTAGATTACCCTAATATATTAATACCATGTACACCCTTTCAATGTTGTAAACTGGATTGTTGCCCCTCTTGCACAGCTATAGTTATGATCCTGAGCAACTGTCTGCATTGCATCCAACAGAGCAGGACACATGTTAGAGGTAATTTCTGATAGCAAATGACTACCTTACAACCATGGGGTGTATTCAATGCTTTCTGCAAGCTGTGACAGCTCGCAGGATCAGTAATCAACTGATCCCCAGCATACGTTGTTTCTGTAGCGAGGGGGAAATGGCATGTGCGGCCGCTAAAACAGCGAGACTCGCGGCTAAATGCAGCGGGCTCCCTGCATTAGCCACGAGCCTCGCTGTTTGGGGGAATCCTCGCTGTCCTCCAACAGCAAGGATTACCCCTGAACATTGAATACGGTGAGCGGCCGGCGCGGGGGGTTAAATGGATTGCTTGTTTTCGGCGATCTCCGCCGTTTTACCCCCTTGCCGGCCGCATTGAATACACCTACATGTGTTTTACACTTATTTTCATCGTCGTATGAAAATAATCTGCATACAGTATAACAGATTTATTTAATAACCGTAAGCTCTTACTCCATGATTATTTTCCACCTGACCTTTTATATTTTATATCTTATATTAGCTCACATTTTGATTAATACTTGGTTGGAATTTAGGAGGGATTTTTTCAACTGCACATGTGCAAAAACTTTAGAAAATTGCCTATTACTCTAAGGATAGACAGGCTGTTGTGTTCATTTTATACTGTGCTTGTTGAATATACTGTAGATATGTTTTTCATCTCTCCTAGTTGAATATATTTAATCAAGCCCCATACACACTATCCGATTTTTTAACAGATATCGCTCAGAAGGGCCCTTCTGAGAAATATCCTTTAAAAAAAACATGGGTATCATGTATGCTTTATATTGTTACCGTAGTGTGCTCCTGCGCATCAGTAATGACTCCCTACCCTTGAGTAGATTGTTAACGACCTCCTTTGTTGTCTGTGCATGCAGCTCAATCCTAAATATATCGTCAATAACATTTTCACAAATTATATTGTTTGTCAGGGAGTTCCATGAGCGACATCGTATCATTTACAAGTCGAGCACACGCCAGGCAGTCTGTCCGCCACCTGCTCCCCCATTTAACCCCAGGGAATCCCGGCTCTTTCTGGCGTGCCACTCACTTTCCACCACTGCCACAGGCAAGTGGGGAGCAGCAGCGCACAGCCAGGGGAGGGGACCCCCACATCCCTACTTATTCTATCTCCCCTCCGTCCCTCTCTATACCTGGGAATCCCTGCACCCGCCTATGTACCGCTCACTACCCACCCCTGCAACTGCCAAGTGGTGAGCAGCAGCGTACAGCCGGCGGCCAGGGACCCCCGCTACCTGTCTCACTACTTCAGCACAGCTAGACACTCATCCTGAGTGTGGAGCAGGATATTTCTGCACTGGTAATAACCAACAGAAGTCCTTGCAACCTTTCTTTTCCTCAGGACAGTACTACTATCTTTTTCTGCTAACCCTGACTATTCCCACGGATCTGTCCACAGGCAATTATTCTTGCCCTGGACTACGATACACAAGCATAGATCCTGGAATTAGAAGAGGGTATCTTTCCCACTATTTCTCCACTTCTATCCCTCTTCTTACACTAAAAATTATCCTTAATTAAAGACCAATTAAGAATGTTGTTTGGTCAAAGAACTAGAAATATTGTATTCTAGTAATTAAGGTGTGTCGCAGCACGGCAATTATACCGTGAGTAATCAAAAATACAAAAGAGCAACTTATCTTCTTGTTCTTTCACGTATAAAACATTCTGTACCACAATTTAAAGCAATTGTTTTATAATTGACCTTAAGTGTACCTAAGAACTGTTATGGTTCAGCTTACAAATACTAAATTGCTACAATGTTTATCAACATCTAAATAAAAACATACAAAGTTATGCCACTTTCACACTGCCTAAACGTTTTAAAAACCGGTATTTTGAAACGGTATTTAAAACGGGTCTGAGCCTTCACATTGCAGTAGATTACCGTTTTAAATACCGTTTAAATACCATTCACATCAGTCAACCCATTTAATCCCCTGAACACGTTTCAAGGCAGAATGCAGGGGACAGCCTATCACAGGTCTGTAGTCTGTTGTTTTTACTAAATACCGTTTCAGAGCCATTCTCACTGCATAAGAAACAGATCTGAAACGTGTAGGACTCTGCTTTTTAAACGTTTTGAAATACCGGTTATCTTTAACTGGTAAATTAACTCTGGTGCTTTCCCACTGCAGCCTTAAATGTTTTAAAATGGAAAAAAAATGGCCATATACCATTTAACAAGTGCGGTGTGAAAGGGGTATTACTGTCCGATTGTAGCACATATTTAGACACGAGTCTACACCATCTAGCAAGTGTTTTATTATTAGCAATAAGGTTACAATGAAAGATCACCTTGATTGCCTATTCTAAGACCGATTATTGCTGTTTTTCCAATCTTGAATAACTGTGGTTATATAAGAAATTATCTCATATAAGTGCCACAGTAACTGTTTGATTGTGAGCTAAAAGGTTACTAGGGGTGATCCCCTTGATTGTTTGTTTCATGAATGATAACAGCCATTTGCCTGAATTTTGAATAAATTGTGGTTTATAAAATAAATATATTTCGCACGGTTGCTATTAGTTACCTTTAAAATAACAGAAGATCAGTGTTATTACTTGATATTTAGAGGATAAACCCTTCTTTGAAAAGTGGAATATATGGTACATTTCTTTAGTGCTATTTATCATCCTCATTTTTGTGTTTTATGTTGAGTGTGTTTCAGTGTGTCCATTTTATTCTTGAAATCCATAAATAAAATTAAAAGTTAAGTTTTTAAATATTTTTTCTAAGCAGTGGCCCCCAAAAAAGAGAGTACTTTTTTCTCTTTCCTTTTAGTACTGTGTTTACTCTCAGGGGAGCACCTCCACCAGTTATTATATTTATACAAACAGCACCCAATTGTTAATACTGTGGAATTATATATATATATGTTTTGTATATCTGTCTTTATTTATGTTATACCCCTTTCAGACATACGCGAAAATCCCGGGTTTTTTCACATGAACGCGCCCAGACCCGGGACTAGCGTATGTCTGAAAGGGTATACCCGGGATTTCACTCCCGGATACTGAGCACCTGCAATTGACCAGGGTTTTTCCCGGTATTTAACTCCCGGGTGTAATACCCGGCTTATGTCTGAATGGGTTTACCCGGGTTTTTCAGTTTTAAACATGTGATGTTGCTTTTTTTTGCTGCCGGGGCGTGTCCCATTTTACTGATGGAACACTGAAATGCTTGAAAAGCCTGGCTTATGTGTGAAAGGGGTATACCCGGGTTTTTCCCGGATTTGAGGTGTAGTGTGAAAGCGGGTCTGTTACTAAAATCCCGGGAGTGACCTGGGTTGAAAATCACAGGTAAACCTGACCAAAATCCCGGGTAGTATGTCTAAAAGGGGTGTAAGTGACCTGTGCATCGGTACCCTCCCAAAATCCCCCCCCCCTTGAAATAATCATTTACAAGTCGCCTTGTGTACCCAGTTTAACTAATATGCTCTTTCTTATTTTGCTTTAATAAAATATTTCTGTTTTTATTACAAGCTCATTTTAAAGTTGTTTTTTTATTATGCTTATTTCAAGTGTGATTGAAAACACTTGAAATAAGCATATAGAAACAATCATATTGTATTGTTTTGGTGGTTTGTTCGTTTTTTTTTTTTCTTTCTTAATAATATATTCGTAATAATAAATAGGACCTAGGTGTTAATATCTGCATAATCCTTCTCCTTGTTTTAAATACACCAACTCTTCCTTGTAATATCTGCTCAAGTACCTATAGAAACATGCAATTGAAGAAACAGGTAATTCATAGAATCAAGCACCATACACACTAAACGGATCCGATATGATATCCCGGCGGTCGGGATCCCGGCGGTCGGAATCCCGACACTGGAATCCCGACCGCCGAAATCCCGACAAGGGGGGGACATGGATCGCCCCCCCTTGCGGGCTCGCTGCGCTCGCCACGCAGCGGGCCCGGTGCCTCGCTACGCTCGGCACACTAATTTATTCTCCCTCCAGGGGTGTCGTGGACACCCACGGAGGGAGAAAGTTTCGGGATTTCGGCGGTCGGGATTCCAGTGTCGGGATTCCGACCGCTGGGATCCCGACCGCCGGGAAATTAACCGCATCCCCACTAAACATCAGGGGCTGTGGTTGATATAATTAACAATATCGGCCGTGGGTTCCAATATTACGTGTACACACTGAAGGATATAAGTAAACTATCATTCACTGGTGTCACCAGAACCATGTTCAGAAGACATCAACCATCATTAAGGACACATTGTTAACAATATTGACTGTACACACTAGACAATATTGTGAACAATATCGATCAGAAGGCCCTTTCTGAACGATACTGTTCACAATATCCTCTATTGTTTATGGGGCTTAATAGTCTGCTAGCAAAAAGATGTCGGGTCAAGGAGTGTGGCCAGGGCCGGTGACAGGGGGGGTCAAGAGGGACAAGTGTGACGGGCCGCGGCAATCTGAAGGGCCCCAGAGCTTCTGTGCCCAGCCTGGCCGCTGCCTGTATTAGCTTGCCTGTCAGTGACCCTTAAGGCCTAGCTGTCTACTTTGTGTGTGCCCAGCCACCTGTGGCTACTCTGCTTTCTTTCAAGTCAAGGCAGAAAGCAGGCCAGAAGGAGCCAGCAAGAAGCAGCAGCCAGGAGGCAGGCCAGCAGGATGGAGAACAAGAGAATTATGCACTTGAAAGCAGGATCTGGAGCTGCGAAAGGTTAGGTGAAGCTCATCCTGGAGAGGGTTGTGTGGGTTTGGGATTAGGTGGCGGGATGGGGGGCCCCAGAAATATCAATGTACAGGGCCCCAAGATTTTTGTTGCCGGCCCTGAGTGTGGCAGACGTAGCCAAGAAACCACAGTTATAGTGTGTTAAGAAAAAAAAACATAGGACTTTTTTCAAATAGATGTTGTTACAATTATTTTTACTCCATATAGAGCAATGTAGTCCATGCACAAGAATGGGGCTGCAGAACTATACATCTCATATATTTGGCTACATCTGTCACTCAAAGTGTGTGAGTGTGTATATAACAGGAGGGACACATTGCTCTGTTTCTGGACTTCTCCCTTAATTAATGATTGCCAGCACCTGTGTTGAAGCACCTTTCTAATCAATTAATAACATGTGTGAAACAGGTGATGGCAATCATACATTATGAGGGAAGTCCAGAAACAGAGCAATGTGTCCCTCCTGGAGAGGGTCATGTTGGGTGGTATGTGGCTGACTCACATGACAGAGAACCAGCCCAGTGAGCCCACAGTGCCAGACATCCTCTGCCTCCCCATGTTGCCCATCAAAGACACTGCACCAGGTGAGCGCCCCCCCTGTGACCCCCCTCCCGCGATTTGTGGCAAACCACCCCGACTCCCCATGGCTATGGTCGACAATGAAAAAGGTTGACATGAGATTTTGAGATTTATTTTTCATTTTTTGAATGTTCTCATATTCATTCTCATGTGTCGACATGGACACCAATGAAATGCCGCACTTATGTCAACATTTACATGTGTTGACCTTTCTGTGTTGATTTTTTCTTGTGGCGATTCGCGGCACCCCCCCCCCCCGACCCCTCCCGCGATTCACGGCACCCCCCCTGCGACCACCCCCTCCCGTGATTCGCGGCACCACCCCACCCTGTGACCCCCCCCACTCCCGCGATTCGCCGCCAACCCCCCCTCCCACGATTCGCGGCAACCCCCGCGACCCACCCCTCCCGCGATTCACGGCACCCCCCCTGCGACCACCCCCTCCTGTGATTCGCGGCACCACCCCACCCTGTGACCCCCCCCACTCCCGCGATTCGCCGCCAACCCCCCCTCCCACGATTCGCGGCAACCCCCGCGACCCACCCCTCCCGCGATTCGCGGCAACCCCCCGCACCCTCCCTCCTGCGATTCGCGGCAACCCCCCTGCCCCCGCGACCCCCCCTCCTGCAATCCCCCGCGCCCCCCCCCTACCGCGATTCGCGGCCGCGACCCCCCAACCCCCGCGACCCCCCCTCCCACAATTCATAGCACCCCCGCAACCCCCCCTCCCGCAATTCGCAACCCCCCTTGCGCGATTCACGCCCCACTCCTGCGCTTTGCGGGCCCCCTCCCGAGATTCACTGACACCTGCGCCCCTCTTTAGTCCCCCGTATGCCCACACACCCCTATCACTACCCAGCTTCCTGCTCTCCTGAACCATAACTTCCACCACTGGGGAGTGGCTGACGCTGTGTTGCCCACATACCCCTATCATGCCTCATAGCCCAGCCTCCTGCTCTCATGCACCCTAACTCCCACCCAGTAGGAGGAGACACTGACTCAGGGCCACCGTCCTGTACTCCTATACTGCCACGCTGGACCCTCACCCACTGGCAGAAGCTGCACTGTGTCTCCCACCCTCCTCTTTAGTCCCCCTTATGCCCACACATCCTGTGTTGTGACCTCCACCAGTGGGGAGCCGCTGACTCAAAAACACCCTACCTTACTATTGCGCATACACACACCCACAAATGTCACTGTACCATCCACACTATAAATGTACATCTTACTCTGTAACTGCTTTTTAATTAAACAAAACAATACACACCCCCTTCCAAATCATATGCTCTCTATTTAACACATTTCACCTATAACTCAAGTTGCAATACAGGCATCTTTCATACAATTCTAACCATATTTCTCACAATACAAACGTTCACAAATTAAGGGGGCGCAGCCCCTTACGACGATGTGAAGAGCGCCCGTAGGGCGCGATAAATCACCTAGTCTAATCATACTTGCCTACCTGACCCTCTCCATTAAGGAGATAATGCTCTGTTCCTGGGCTTCCCTGGTAACATGTGATTACCATCATCTGTGGTGAAACACCTTTCTTATCAATTACCCAGCTCCCCACAGGTGATGGCATTCCTACATTACCAGGGAAGTCCAGGAACAGAGCATTGTCTCCCTCATGGAGAAGGTCAGATAGGTAAGTAAGTATGATCTAAATCACAGGTTCTCAAACTCGGTCCCCAGGACCCCACACAGTGCATGTTTTGCAGTTTTCCTCACAGAATCATAAGTGAAATAATTAGCTCCACCTGTGGATCTTTTAAAATGTGTCAGTTAGTAATGAGTGCACCAGTGCACCTGCCGGATAACCTGGAAAATGTGAACTGTGAGGACCGAGTTTGAGAACCCCTGATCTAAACTGATGTAGTCCCTGAAATTGCTAAACGCATAAAGTACTGTACATTAATGTGTGGCTTTCCAAATGATGTGCTATATCAGTTTTAAACCGATTTCAGAAGTAAAATGTTGTTTGTGCGCAGAATGTTTATGCATGAGCTCCTTAGAATAGAATCTGCACTCAATGACATTGAGCAGCAAAAAGCAGCAAAAGCATATCTGTATCCTTCCTTCTTCTTGTTGAGTGAGTCATGTTGGGAGTGGCATTTAAACCCACATCCTAACCAGCTGCTCAAATCTCTGTGACTGGAGCAAACCAGTGAATATGCTTTTGTGAACTACAGTAGCATGTGGCTGAGTTTCAGGTTCCAGGCACAGAAGCAACATATTTATGTTTATTTCATTCCATCAGATAACTGAGATGTCATGTTTGTTGGTGTTTAAGATTGCACATTTCTTGTTTGTATGAATTAATTTACAAAAAATAAAACTAATAGGGGAATTATTTCCATTAATAATCAATAACAAAAAAACTCACTCTGCTGTACCATTAAAATGAGTAAATATATAATCAGCCACTTGCATAGGCAAATAGAATAGGGGAAGGGGACCTCTTGCCCAGAAATCCCCCTCTTCCACAGCCTGATCAGCAGCCATTACACGCAGTAAAAAGCAGGGGGGGGGGGGGGGGGTTGAGTTTGGGGGTTCCAGAATATACACTGTAATACCCATTACACATTATGCCACACACCATAATGCTCATGACACATTATGCCACATGCCGTAATGCCCTTTACATTGATACCACATACCCAGGGCCGGTGCAAGCCCCCTCACCCCAGGCAAATGCCCCCCCCCCCTTGCGCGCGCTCCGGAGGGGAAATTTCAGCTGGCACTACACACGCTTCAGGGGCGGTGTACTGTGCCACGGGGGTGGGGGTTTTGCTGGCGATACTGCAGCGGCACCCCCCCGTGTCCAGGGGGGGGGGTCAGCGTTGATTCACGGGCGGGATGGGGGGGGGGGAGAGGGAAGCTCACTGTCTCACCTGCTCCCCACTCCCTTCTTTCTATGGTACCTCTACGTCTCCTCGGCGGCTCAGTACTGCCCTACAGTGGCCGGCGCCCTAGGCAAATACCTAGACCTGGCTAGTGGTGGTGCCGGCGCTGCACATACTGTAATTCCTATAACACATTTTACCACACACTGTAACATACCTCCCAACATGACCCTCTCCAGGAGGGACACAATGCGCTGTTTCTGGACTTTCCTCTGAATGTATGATTGCCAGTGGCGTAGCTACGTTTTGGGCGCCCCGTCAAGCACCCCCCCCCCCCCGGCCGCCCCGTCGCCTATGGTAACCGCCTCCCCCTCCCCCACAGTCTTACCTATCGCGCTGCGCTGGTCCCGGCGGCTCCGTTCTTCTGCTGAGGACCACCACAAAATGGCCGCCCCCATACAGCAGACAGTTTCAGAGAACAGTGTGCTATATGGGGGCGGCCATTTTGTGGTGGTCCTCATCAGAAGAACGGAGCCGCCGGGACCAGCGAGATACGTAAGTCTGCGGGGGATTGGGGGGGGGTAACTATAGCACCGCAGCCCCTGGCGCCCCCACATGCACAGCGCCCCCCCGCGATGGCAGGGGCTGCGGTGCTATAGTTACGCCCCTGATGATTGCCATCACCTGTGCCAAAGAGGGTAATTGATAACAAAGGAGTTTTTCAACACAGGTGATGGCAGTTATTCATTCAGAGGGAAGTCCAGAAACAGTCCAGAAACAGAGCATTGTGTCCCTCCTGGAAAGGGTCATGTTGGGAGGTATGCTGTAATGTCTTTTACATACTATGCCACATAAGTACCTCTTTTATTATAATACTCATTGCCAATGTTTACATGCTCGTTGCTAGTGGTTACATGGTTCCTTGTCTGGGTTTCATTCTCATTTCCACAGAGAATTACATGCTCACTGCCCAGAGGGTAGAGTTTACATGCTTGTTGACATGGAGGAAGTTACATGCTCATTGCCAGGGAGAATTACATGGTCATTGGTAGGGGGAGTTACATGCTCATTGCTAGGGAGAGTTACTTGCTCATTGCTAGGGGGAGTTACATGCTTATTGCCTGGGGGAGGGTTACAGGCTCTTTGCCAGGGAGTTACAAGCTCATTGCAAGGGGGGGTTACATGCTTGTTGTTTTGGGAGGTTTGTATGCTTGCTGCCAGTGGCGGGAGGGTGCATGCTCATTGCCTACACCTACACAGCACCATGTATGTGCACCAGCAGACTGAGCCCACAGCGCTGTGACTGACTGAGTTACCACTTACTTTGCTCAGTATTAACTAGTTGAAAAACTTGACTGGTCTGGTTGGTTTCTGCCAGCGCCTGACATTTAGTCCTCCTCATTGGAGAGAGCACAGAAGCACTGACAGCTGCAGCCCTCCCTCATCCTCTTCCCTCCACCTGACCAGGCAGCGTTATGTAGAGTACACAATAGGGGGGCACAGGGGAATAGAGTGTGGGCCACCGGCTGGGCAGGCGTGAGGGTTGGCACTCTGGTGACCGTGAAGATGTGCCACTGAACACATGACATTATCACGTCACACCGTACACACAAGGGCATGTGCTTATAAGGGGGTGTAGCTGGGAGGAGCATCAGACTCCATCTCCAGTCCCATACTTCTCACTCTGTGTCTCCTCTCTATCCATCAGCGGACTGCTGCGGGGGAGGAGGGATCAGCTGGATGAAACTGCCGGACTATGGAGATGTGAGTGACAGGCTCACAGCAGCCATCGGGCATGATGTGGCAGGGGGCGTGGTCCAGGATAGATGTAGGAGGTGATGGGCATGTGCAGTGGCGCCGGAACGGGGGGGGCGAGGGGGCAGCTTGCCCCCCCCCCCCAAATTACTGAGGCGCCATATTACAGCCGCCTGTATTAAAGAATTATCATCCGCCCGGCCGCCTATATTTCATACCAGGCGCCGGGGATGGCTGCTGCTGCTGCCGCCGGGGAGATGTGCAGAAGACGCGCCAGCCAATCACTGCCGGCGCATCCCCTCCACATACACTGTGATTGGCGGGCGCGTCTTCTACACATCTCCCCGACGGCAGCAGCAGCAGCCATCCACGCCACGGCGCCTGGTATGTAATATAGGAGGGGGGGCGGATGATAATACCAGAGGCGTAGCCATCACGCCCAAGTCAGTGCGGCTCCCCCGCCGGCTGCCCGCTGCCCGCTGCCCCCAGGAGACGTGGTATATTTAAAAGTTACTCACATCTCCCGCTGGACCGCGCTAGCCAATAGGCGCTCGCGGTCCAGTAGCCACCAGTTGATTGCCTGCTGGACCGCAAGCGCCTATTGGCTAGCGAGGTCCAGCGGGAGATGTGAGTGACTTTTGAATAGCAGCACTGTGCACAGCAGGGAGCCGGGAGCGGACAACCCCGGCGACAGGGGGGAGGGGGTGCGCGGAAAGCACCGCTGCTGCTTTGCCGATTGTGGGTGGGGTGGGGTGCACTAATCTCTGCACTATCCTCGCCCACCCACCCACCCTGCTGTGCACTATCCTCGCCCACCCACCCTGCTGTGCACTATCCTCCAACACCCACCCACCCATGCACTATACTCACCCACCCACCCTGCTGTGCACTATCCTCACCCACCTGTGCACTATCCTCACCCACCTACCCTGCTGTGTACTATCCTCACTCACCCTGCTGTGCACTATCCTCACCCACCCTGCTGTGCACTATCCTCATGCTGTGCACTATCCTCACCCACCCTGCTGTGCACTCTATCCTCACTCACCCACCCTGCTGTGCACTATCACTCCCACCCTCCCTGCTCTGCACTATCATTTACTCACACCTTCCCGCCCTGCGAGCAAATTTCAGTCCCCCTTGGCAACGAGCAATTTCAGTCCCCCTTGGCATCGAGCATGAAGCCCATGGCATCGAGCATGAAGCCCCTGGCACCGAGCATGTAGGTAAGTGGCACTTATGTGTTAAATGTGTAATGGACATTACGATTTGTTAAATAGTGTGCGATGGGCATTGCGGTGTGTTAGTATGCGACGGGCATTGCGGTGTGTTAGTATGCGACGGGCATTACGGTGTGTTCTATAGTATGCAATTGGCATCATGTGTGGCCTTATGTGTAATTGTCATTATGGCATGTGGCTTTATGTGTAATTGGTATTACAAAGTTTGCTAAAATGTGCAATGGGCATTACGGTGTGTGGTATAATGTTGGGCCGTGCCCACTTTTCACGGAGCAGGAGCCTCACCTACTACAAATTGGGGGGGGGGGGGTCGCGAAACATGCCTGGCGGGCGGGTGGGCAGCTGATTAATCAGTAATATAGCCGGGCGGGTGGCAGGGAAGATGTGCGCCCGCCAATGCTGCTTCTCTCACCCTCCCTTCCCCAGTGACTGACACATCCAGGGGTTGTCATTTACCCCTGGATTCACACCCAAACAGGTTTATGTAATTATGTCTGATTATCATAATCAGACATAATCACATAAATCTGTTTGGGGGTGACACTGCCACTTTTTCCACTTTTTACGAGTAAATGACAACCCCTGGATTAATGTCAGTCCTGGTGTCTCTGGCCACATGTATATGCCGCTGCCCGGTGTATAATGCCCACGTGTATATGCCGCTGCCCTGTGTATAATGCCCATGCGTAAATGCCGCTGCCTTGTGTATAATGCCCACGCATATATGCCGCTGCCCTGTGTATAATGCCCATGCATATATGCCGCTGCCAGTGTGTATAGTGCCCGGGGGTAACATATAGCAATTTAGGGGGCGCCAAAATGAGATTATATCTTGCCCCCCCCAACCTAAAAACGTTCCAGCGCCTCTGGGCATGTGCAATAACCTGGCTTACCCTGTGCACATGAACTAGGGGCCCATTTAAGAAGAACTGTATACACAATGCAAACTGGGTGGAATATTACAATGCAATCCTAACGTCCTATTGTATGTCTCTGCAGACGCAGGGACAGGGGCTCTGAAAGAAGCACGGGGGTCTATGCATGAGCGGATAGTGCTGACCCCCGGGCGACCGCACTGCCCCACTGGCAACTTGGAATGGCAGTAGCCCCTAGACATAAAGCAATGCTGCCTAATATTGATACATCTGGCAGCATCAAGTCACCCATAGAAACCTATGGGGGATGCAGCTGCAAAAGGGGCAGGAGCCAGGACCTGATTAAAGGTCCCAGGTGCTCTAGGCTAATTCACATGTAGCACTCCTTGTAATGCTGCTAAACACAGATGTGTGGGTGCTCAGGGACTCGCCATTCATACTGCCAATTTGCATGTAACGAAGGTTACACAGCTGGCATGTAGGATCTAATGCTTGTGGCGTGGGAAGGAGACTTTGGCTTTAGGCTGCCCAGCTGGTGCTGTAGCACAATGTACATAAAGTAATGGTTCCATCAGTAAGTTACATTGGCACAGCCACCTGGCAGTCACCTTAAGAACTTTTATCCCCACAGTACATTGGGAAGGTGAATAGCTAACAAGCATGGAACACAGTGCATCTAGAAAGTATTCACAGTGCTACACTTTTTCCACATTTTGTTATGTTATAGCCTTATTCCAAAACGGAATAAATTAAAATTTCTTCAACATTCTACACAAAATATACCATAATGACAACATGAAAAAAAATTTGGGGGATATTTTTGCTAATTTATTTCCTATAATATCCCAGATCTGTCACTCTGTGACTGTGGGCCTTATTCTGCTCGCTACGGTGGGACCGTAACCGGGCGGATCAGGTTTTTTTTTTGATGCGTAGCTATCGCAATGCGCAGGTGCGGCAACCTCACACTGCTCACGGACGGGTCTATCCGTGCAAAAAAACCTGTTCGCAAGAGTACGGACATTGTGGGCAGCATGGGGGCGTTTTGAGGGGAGCAGCCGGAATAATGAGTGAAACGGGGCGTAAACATGGGCATACATACGGGTGTGCACACAAAATGCATGGTGCCACTAGGGTGACCAACTCATCCCTTTAATCCGGGACACATATTAATTACACAAGTTCTGTGGCTGGGTTTCACCTGGTTTTAAACTGCCACACCTCAAGACTCCATTTCACCTGGTTTTAATCTGCCACAGAACCTGTGTAATTAATATGTGTCCCGGATTAAAGGGATGAGTTGGTAACCCTAGGTGCCACAACCGCCTCGATCGGCGATTGCACCGTGCATTTTGGGCCAAAAACAGGCGGACGCCAAAGATACCTCCAGAACACCCCTAGAGATACCGTATGAGAGCGGACACCTGGGTCTGCTAATTAACGCTGATTACTACTCCAACACATACACCTGAATGTAATAAGCAATGCTGAAGCCTATTAAGTGAAAACTATTATTTCACTACCTGCAGCCACACACAGCCCTCAAACACATTGGAAGCTTATCTTTCAACACTTAAAGGTTGGTTTAATTGTAGGTAAAATTCATTGTAAGACCTGCTTATATATGGCAAGGTAGTTAGTTTATAACCATCTACACCCATTCAGTAAGTGTTTTTATATACTTTAAACAGCAGGACACTCAATTTACTAAAATCGACATGTGTCAACTTTTTTCACTGTAACACAAACATAACTTTATTTGAAAGTAAAACCAATGTGGGGACACATAGATAGTGATTAAAATTCCACATTAGAACATAATAAATATACATGTAATGAGGGTTAAAATGTTGTTTTATTAGGGCAGTGGTTCCCAAACTGTGTGCCTAGGCTCCCTGGGGTGCTTCAGGACACTTGCAGGGGTGCCTTGGGTTGGTGGACCAGGATCAATTCATATTATTAATGGTCAATTTAACAGGCAAAACCAGTGCTTGTGGCTGCTAATCATAATATATGTGGACAAACAGAAGCAAATCCTGTCAATCACCAGATAACTGACATATAAACACAATGTACTTAATTTAATAGTTTTTTTTTCTAAATTTCTCAATAAGAAACATTTGGCCTAGGGTGCCTTGAAAACATTTTGATGCTCTAGGGTGCCGTGATTCAAAAAAGTTTGGGAACCACTGTATTAGGGTGTTTATTAAGGTAGACAATTGAGTTAATAGAAAACACTTATTGAATAACAATTAGAATAATTAATTAATTGTCTTAATCAGAGTTGAAAGGCAAGATTTGCAGGTCCATATATGTGAAGGGTATGCCACCGTGCACGGACGTACACTCACTCTGACGATCGGAGACACGCTGAGTTTTCCATTGGAAAAAAGCGAGACCCGTCCGTGCAATGTGGTGTACGCTCAGATATACGCAAGATGTCGTTGGGGAAACGATACCCGTCCGTAGACGGTGGCGTACGTTCTGTTGACCAATTTTGGCTTAACCCCTTCCCGACGCAGCCTGTTTTTGCCTTCCTGACAGAGCCCTTTTTTTCAAATCTGACAGGTATCACTTAAGTGGGGATAACTTTTTTTTGCTTTTACTTATCCCAGTGATTTTGAGATTGTTTTCTCGTGACACATTGTACTTCAAGTTAGTGGTAAATTTGGGTCGATACAGTCTGTGTTTTTTTGTGAAAAATACCAAAATGTCGTAAAAAAATGGAAAATTTAGCAATTTTCAAAATGTTAAATTTTCTGCTTGTGAGACAAATAATCATACCACTCAAAATAGTTAATAACTAACATAGACCATATGTCTACTTTATGTTTCCATCATTATTTCAACCTCCTTTTAATTTTTTTGGACACTAGGAGGCTTAAAATATGAATAGCAAATTCTCAAATTTTCAAAAAAATTTCAAACACTGATTTTTTTAGGGACCAGTTCAGTTCTGATGTGACTTTGAGGGACTTGTATGTGAGACACCCCCATAAATGATGCCATTTCAAAAACTGCACCCCTCACAGTATTCAAAACAGCATTTTGGAAGTTTGTTAACCCTTTAGGTGTTTCACAGGAATTAAAACAAAGTGTAGGTGAAATTTCAAAATTTCATTTTTTTTGCAGATTTGCAATTTTAATACATTTTTCTAAGGAACACAGTAGATTTTACTAGAGAAATGTGACTAAAAATTGATTCCCCCAATTCTTTTGTTTTCATAAATATCCTATATGTGGCCCTAGTGTGCACGTTGACCAAACCACAGGCTTCATAATAGAAGGAGCACCTACTTGATTTTGGAGCCTCCTTTTTATGAGATTATTTTTTAGGCACCATGTAGGTTTCTAGGCACCATAAGATGCTAAAAGTTAGGAACCCCCCCACAAGTGACCCCATTTTGCAAACTACACCCCTCAGGGAATTCATCTAGGGGTATAGTGTACATTTCAAACCCCCAGGGGTTTCACCAATTGTGGTACAACTGGGTAGTGAAAATGAAAAATTAATTTTTTTACACAAAAATGCAGTTCTGGCTCCAAATTTTTCATTTTCACAAGGAATGAAGGAGACAAAGCACCCCAAAATCTGTGCCCCAATTTCTCCCGAGTACGGCAATGCCTCACATGTGACCAAAAAATATCATTTGGGTGCATGGCAGGACTCAGAAGGGAAGGAGTGATTTTTGGATTTTGCAGCTCAGATTCTGGTGGAATGTTGGTGGGTGCTATGTCGCATTAGCAAGACCCCCGAAGCACCAATACAGTGGAACCCCCCCACAAGTGACCCCATTTTGCAAACTACACCCCTCAGGGAATTCATCTAGGGGTATAGTGTACATTTCAAACCCCCAGGGGTTTCACCAATTTTGATACAACTGGGCTGTGCAAATGAAAAATTACATTTTTTACACAAAAATGCAGTTCTGGCTCCAAATTTGTCATTTTCACAAGGAATGAAGGAGACAAAGCACCCCAAAATCTGTGCCCCAATTTCTCCAGAGTACGGCAATGCCTCACATGTGACCAAAAAATACCATTTGGGTGCATGGCAGGACTCAGAAGGGAAGGAGTGATTTTTGGATTTTGCAGCTCAGATTCTGGTGGAATGTTGGTGGGTGCTATGTCGCATTAGCAAGACCCCCGAAGCACCAATACAGTGGAACCCCCCCACAAGTGACCCCATTTTGCAAACTACACCCCTCAGGAAATTCATCTAGGGGTATAGTGTACATTTCAAACCCCCAGGGGTTTTACCAATTTTGATACAACTGGGCTGTGCAAATGAAAAATTACATTTTTTACACAAAAATGCAGTTCTGGCTCCAAATTTGTCATTTTCACAAGGAATGAAGGAGACAAAGCACCCCAAAATCTGTGCCCCAATTTCTCCTGAGTACGGCAATGCCTCACATGTGACCAAAAAATACCATTTGGGTGCATGGCAGGACTCAGAAGGGAAGGAGTGATTTTTGGATTTTGCAGCTCAGATTCTGGTGGAATGTTGGTGGGTGCTATGTCGCATTAGCAAGACCCCCGAAGCACCAATACAGTGGAACCCCCCCCACAAGTGACCCCATTTTGCAAACTACACCCTTCAGGAAATTCATCTAGGGGTATAGTGTACATTTCAAACCCCCAGGGGTTTCACCAATTTTGATACAACTGGGCTGTGCAAATGAAAAATTACATTTTTTACACAAAAATGCAGTTCTGGCTCCAAATTTGTCATTTTCACAAGGAATGAAGGAGACAAAGCACCCCAAAATCTGTGCCCCAATTTCTCCCGAGTACGGCAATGCCTCACATGTGACCAAAAAATACCATTTGGGTGCATGGCAGGACTCAGAAGGGAAGGAGTGATTTTTGGATTTTGCAGCTCAGATTCTGGTGGAATGTTGGTGGGTGCTATGTCGCATTAGCAAGACCCCCGAAGCACCAATACAGTGGAACCCCCCCACAAGTGACCCCATTTTGCAAACTACACCCCTCAGGGAATTCATCTAGGGGTATAGTGTACGTTTCAAACCCCCAGGGGTTTCACCAATTTTGATACAACTGGGCTGTGCAAATGAAAAATTACATTTTTTACACAAAAATGCAGTTCTGGCTCAAAATTTTTCATTTTCACAAGGAATGAAGGAGACAAAGCACCCCAAAATCTGTGCCCCAATTTCTCCCGAGTACGCCAATGCCTCACATGTGACCAAAAAATACCATTTGGGTGCATGGCAGGACTCAGAAGAGAAGGAGTGATTTTTGGATTTTGCAGCTCAGATTCTGGTGGAATGTTGGTGGGTGCTATGTCGCATTAGCAAGACCCCCGAAGCACCAATACAGTGGAACCCCCCCACAAGTGACCCCATTTTGCAAACTACACCCCTCAGGGAATTCATCTAGGGGTATAGTGTACATTTCAAACCCCCAGGGGTTTCACCAATTTTGATACAACTGGGCTGTGCAAATAAAAAATTAAATTTTTTACACCAAAATGCAGTTCTGGCTCCAAATTTGTCATTTTCACAAGGAATGAAGGAGACAAAGCACCCTAAAATCTGTGCCCCAATTTCTCCCGAGTACGGCAATGCCTCACATGTGACCAAAAAATACCATTTGGGTGCATGGCAGGACTCAGAAGGGAAGGAGTGATTTTTGGATTTTGCAGCTCAGATTCTGGTGGAATGTTGGTGGGTGCTATGTCGCATTAGCAAGACCCCCGAAGCACCAATACAGTGGAACCCCCCCACAAGTGACCCCATTTTGCAAACTACACCCCTCAGGGAATTCATCTAGGGGTATAGTGTACATTTCAAACCCCCAGGGGTTTCACCAATTTTGATACAACTGGGCTGTGCAAATAAAAAATTAAATTTTTTACACAAAAATGCAGTTCTGGCTCAAAATTTTTCATTTTCACAAGGAATGAAGGAGACAAAGCACCCCAAAATCTGTGCCCCAATTTCTCCCGAGTACGGAAATGCCTCACATGTGACCAAAAAATACCATTTGGGTGCATGGCAGGACTCAGAAGGGAAGGAGTGATTTTTGGATTTTGCAGCTCAGATTCTGGTGGAATGTTGGTGGGTGCTATGTCGCATTAGCAAGACCCCCGAAGCACCAATACAGTGGAACCCCCCCACAAGTGACCCCATTTTGCAAACTACACCCCTCAGGGAATTCATCTAGGGGTATAGTGTACATTTCAAACCCCCAGGGGTTTCACCAATTTTGATACAACTGGGCTGTGCAAATGAAAAATTACATTTTTTACACAAAAATGCAGTTCTGGCTCAAAATTTTTCATTTTCACAAGGAATGAAGGAGACAAAGCACCCCAAAATCTGTGCCCCAATTTCTCCCGAGTACGACAATGCCTCATGTGTGGCCAAAAAATGGCAGGACTCAGAAGGGAAGGAGTGATATTTGGATTTTGCAGCACAGATTCTGGTGGAATGTTGGTGGGTGCTATGTCGCATTAGCAAGACCCCCGAAGCACCAATACAGTGGAACCCCCCCACAAGTGACCCCATTTTGCAAACTACACCCCTCAGGGAATTCATCTAGGGGTATAGTGTACATTTCAAACCCCCAGGGGTTTCACCAATTTTGATACAACTGGGCTGTCCAAATGAAAAATTAAATTTTTTACACAAAAATGCAGTTCTGGCTCCAAATTTTTCATTTTTACAAGGAATGAAGGAGACAAAGCACCCCAAAATCTGTGCCCCAATTTCTCCCGAGTATGGCAATGCCTCATATGTGACCAAAAAATACCAGTTGGGTGCATGGCAGGACTCAGAAGGGAAGGAGTGATTTTTGGATTTTGCAGCTCAGATTCTGGTGGAATGAATGGTGGGTGCTATGTGGCATTAGCAAGACCCCCGAAGCACAGTGAAATGATGAACCTAATAATCCATAGATGTGTGGTATATTTTAAAACACTCCTTTATACATAGGCCGGGTTTGTCGGGGCAAGTTTCACAGTGGGAAATAGTATCCTTTCTTATTCCCTTTTTATAGCAAACTTTGCACCTTTTTTGTGTCCTGCCCTTTCTTGCAGTGGAGGGGATTTCGTTAGGAAAATGCTGCCCTGGTACAATACGGGGGCCAGTACTAGAAGTACTGGGGCCCTCTGCCTGCTGGTTCCCAAATATTAGGCCCTTTATGACTTCCTCTTGAAAGTGCATAAATGTCCCCCTCTGGCTGGTAGAATGGAATAGCACGTAAGCGTTATACAGTGCCATCTGGATGATATACACGGCCAGCTTCTTGTACCAGATTTTTGTTTTCCGCAGGGGACTGTACGGCTTCAGTACCTGATCTGAAAGATCCACTCCGCCCATGTACTTATTGTAATCTAGGATACAATTAGGTTTTGAGGTGTGGGTACTGGTACCTCGTACAGGGATGGAGGTGGTACTGTCTCCATGAATTGTTGTCAGTATAAGGACATCCCTCTTGTCCTTATATTTGACCAACAACATATTTTCGGTGCATATTCCCCTGCTTTCACCCCTTCTCAGTACTTGGGCAATGTGCGTTTTTGGGAGGCCTCTTTGGTTCTTGCGCACAGTACCGCAAGCTGCTGTACCTCTTGAACCAAGGGCCTTAAACAGGGGGATGCTAGTGTAAAAGTTATCCACATAGAGGTGATAACCTTTATTTAGGAAGGGGTGCACTAAATCCCAGACAATTTTTCCACTAACACCTACGAGGGAGGGGGGGCATTCTGGCGGTTCAATTCTTGAATCCTTCCCTTCATATACCCTAAACCTGTGGGTGTACCCTGAGGTGCTTTCACACAGTTTATACATTTTTATGCCATACCTTGCCCTCTTACTGGGAAGGTACTGGCGGAATTTAACCCTTCCTTTAAAATGTATAAGGGACTCGTCGATACAAATAATTTTTTCAGGGATGTACATCTCTGCAAATTTGGCACTGAAATGATCAATGACCGGCCTGACTTTGAATAGCCGGTCAAAGGTGGGATCATCTCTGGGTGGGCACTGTGCATTATCGGTGTAATGTAAAAATTTAAGGATTATCTCAAAACGAGTCTGAGTCATGGCCATACGGTAAAGTGGGGTGCTGTACAGAACATCTGTACTCCAATATTGCCTAATTTCTGGCTTTTTTACTATGCCCATATGTAACACCAGACCCCAAAACGTCATCATCTCTACTGCATCTACAGGGGTCCACCTAGCAAATGATGACGTGGGGTTTTGAGCAATAAATTGCTGGGCATATAAATTACTTTAGTCCACCATTAAATTTATAAAATCATCAGAGAAAAATAATTTGAAAAAGTCAATTTCTCTGAGACCTGTTGAATCAAATTGGATTCCTGGGATGGCCAAAAACTCAGGAACCTGGGGCTCAAAATTGTCTGGTGGTGGGGTCCATACGGGATCAATCATTTGGGGGGGGGGTCTCAGCTGCTCTACGGGGGCGTCTTTGAGGGGGTCCCTCATCACTAGAGGAGGAAGAGGAGCTTAAGACGAATCCTTCAAATTCCCCGCTTGCATCACTGGCTGTGTCAGAGTCAGAGGCAAGCATGGCATATGCCTCCTCCGCTGAATACATTCTTCTGGATGACTGGGATGACATTTGGGATGACATTTGGGATGCCATTTTTATTTTTGTGTTTCTGTAAGTGTAATGTTTCAACACGTGTATAGTGTTGGGGGGGTACAAACTTTATTTCAACACGGGGGGTATGTAGTGTGTAGTGTGTATGTAGTGCAGAAAAAAAAATACTTTATACAGGAATTTGATCCCAATTAAAAAAAAAAAATTGAAGGGGTTAAAAAAAAAAAAAAAAAAGGTCCTGCGCCAAAAATTGAGCACAGATGTTGGTCAGTAACGTCCGTCACTGAACAGCGCTCAAAGGCAACAGGTGTAAAAACAATAAAAAAAAAAAAAATACCACAGCACTCTCCAAAAAAAAAAACAATTTAAAAAAACTGCAGAAAAAAAATGATATCAACCCTGTGCCAAAAATGCTGTTCAGTGATGTACGTCACTGATCAGCGGCCACAGGACACCCACAAAAGCAACGTGGGTGTAATAAACCACAGCACTCTCCAAAAAAAAAAACAATTTAAAAAAAACTGCAGAAAAAAAATGATACCAACCCTGTGCCAAAAATGCTGTTCAGTGATGTACGTCACTGATCAGCGGCCACAGGACACCCACAAAAGCACCCACAAAAGCAACGTGGGTGTAAAAACAAAACCCCACTGCAATCCCCCCCCCAAAAAAAAAACTGCAGATCAGTGATGCAGTGATGCGACACTGATTAGCAGTGAGGGGCAGCAGGCAGACAACTGTGGGTGCAACCTGACAGGGTATATATATAAAAAAAAAAAACCTGGACCCCCAAAAAGTTGCTGATCAGTTAATTAATTTAAACTGATCAGCACAAAAGGGGGGGCAGCAGTCAGTTGCACAGGCAGCACAACCTTTGGTGCAACTGACAGGTATATATATATAAAAAAAAAAAAAAAAAAAAAAGTTGCTGATCAGCACAGATATACTGATCAGCACAAAAGGGGTGCAGCAGACACAAAATATAGCACTCTCTGTCACTCTCTGTCACTATCTGTCACTATCTCTCACGATCTGTGACTCTATGACACTGCAGCAGCAGGACACAGGAAGTCACAAGATCCAGGAAGCATCCAACTGCTGGCAGCACGCTACCAGCGGTGATCAGCGGTGATCAGGTAAGTATCAGGCAAGGTTCAGGTATGTATATCACGACAGAGTGGCCGGTGACCGCTCTGCACGCAATTCCAGACCGGAATGGCGTCTGCAGCGCAGTCACCGTTAGTTTAAATGGCGCGCCTTGGCTGTGATTGGTCCGTCGGTCCGACGGACCAATCACAGCCTTGGGGGCAGGTGAGGTGAGGTGTCGTCGTCACCGATGACCCCCTCATGCCCCCTCACACCCGGCGGTGATTGACACCTGTGTTACCGAGCGTCTGATTCGCCGGTAACACAGGAAAACGCTGCGAATGGCTGTTCACATTGAACAGCCAATCACAGCGATCGCCGACGGGGGGGCGGCATCGCCGCCCCCCCTGGGCATGCAGGGACATGTCTGCTGTCAGGGACAGCAGACATCGTCCCTCTGTCACTGCGTCTCTAGACGCAGTGGCACTTTGAAGTCATGACGTATATATACGTCATGTGTCGGGAAGTACATCCCGGCCATGACGTATATATACGTCAAATGTCGGGAAGGGGTTAATATCTCTCAACAATATATTGCTCAGCAATATATAGTATATTGCTCAGTGTAGCGTTTTCATCAGCTACCAGCGATTTTGGCTGAAAATTGACAGCTATTCTGTCTCTACCTCATTTTGACTAGAAATCTCTGGTCCACAGTGCATTGTGCACCAGTGACCAGCATCCAGTAAGGTCTGGATGCAGGAACGCACTCCTAGAGATTTATCTCCCACAACACAAAAAACACACTGGCGATATGCTTGCTCAGCGACCATTTAGCCAGCGATAATGGCTTAAATCCCCCATGTGTACAGGGCTTTAAGCTGTGTACACATGTTGCAATATATTGCTCAGTGTCCAGTTTTCATCAGCGACCAGAGATGGTCTCTGATGAACAGGAGACTCTGCCGGAGGAGCAGCAGAGGGAAATAGCTACGACCAGCGACCATTAGGGGGCTGAACAAGGGAAAACTTGGTTGGAGTGCAGTTGAGAGTCCCAGAAGGGAAAAGACACTGTGTGCATGCGCACAGTGTCTATTCACTGCAGAGAGGGGATGGGGGCATGGAGGAGCAAAAATCCAGGGCTTGGTCTTGCGTGAGCACTGCGGACATATGCCGCACCCCTAACCAGGAGGCCACATCCTCTTTTTCCGGGGGTACGCCTTCGGTGCACACTCGTGTCCCTCCTGCAATGCCACCAATATCTGGAGGTATGCTTTATCCTTTCATAAATCAACTGAATAGATGCAGTTAATTACAGAACTATGGGCCTTATTTTGGTTCATTCTTTCTGACAAAATCCTTCTTAGATGGACAAAACCATGTGCACTGCAGGGGGGGCAGATGTAACATGTGCAGAGAGAATTAGATTTGGGTGAGTAATTTTGTTTCTGTGCAGGGAAAATACTGACTGCTTTATTTTTACACTGCAATATAGATCTCACTTTGAAGTAAAACCCCACCCAAATCTAATTCTCTCTGCACAAGTAACACCTGCCCCACCTGCAGTGCACATGGTTTTGCCCATCTAAGAAGGATTTTGTCAGAAAGAATGAACCAAAATAAGGCCCTATGTCTAGACATGAGTAGGGAGGTAACAACTTTCGTACCAGTCAGTGGCGTAAGTTCGCTCCAGTTGCCCGGAGGCAAGATATATATTGGTGCCCCCCCCCCCCCACACACACACACACACACACACACACACACACACACACACACACACACACACACACCCCTATATAACCTTATATAAAAGATATATTTCTGTTCAGAAATATAGATAGATAGATAGATAGATAGATAGAACACATATTTCAGAACTCAGCCACAGAAGCAATATCGTTGGCTTTTAAATAATTGATTTAAACTTCCAGGGGGAGGAGAGGTGCCCCCTTGGGAATAGGAGCCCGGCGGCAGATGACTCCATTGCCTCCCAGAGTTCTGCCTCTGGTACCAGTGACAACCCACAACCATAGGATTAAAATTAAATGTAGGTTTTTGGGCAGGGCCACTCTGACCCTTATGCTGGGTGCTTGACTGAGTAGAGTACCACATTGAGGAGGCCAGAGCCACTCCACAGTCCTACATGTACCACCGCTGCAATCAGTGACAATGATTCACTGTCACTCAGTCCCCTGCTGTGCTGCTGTTCAGAGCGGACACTTAAGGCAATGTTCACATACCCTCATCTCAAAAACATAAACATCCCCGATTGCCAATCAGGGAACAAATTAAGGATTGCATTTATTACACGCAACTGATTGCTAAGTGCAATTTTCCTGTAATTTAACAATTTATCCCCCAAAAAAAAACTATTTTGGGGGATACCTGCAAATATTAAATGTATTTTCCAAATGTATCTATGGAGACAGTAGGATATATCTGAGAAATACCCTTTTTATCACATAACTAGCCCACTCAGAAACTTATGGTGACTGCTTATTTGCTGAATTTAGCTGTTGTAGCGTATGGGTTGCTTTCCTCAAAAAATAAGGGATACAGATCCCTTGCCTGCACTCTCCACTAGTACATGAATGGTCTGCAAATCATGTATGTGATGAATAGTGCTGGGGACCTGAAGGAGAAGTACCCCCTTCTAATATGAGGGGGTACTCAAAAGAAATTAAATTAGTTTATAAAAAAATTGTGTTTGCACATTCTGTAATTTCATTCACCTTCATAGTACTTTCCCCCTCAATAAATACATTTGTCCAAATGTTATTTCCATTTCTCAAAACATTTTTTAAACTCATTGTCATTGATGCCTTTTATTACTTTTACTGTTTTTTTTTGTTTCACCTCTTCAATGTCAACAAAACGTTTTTCTTTAAGGCTTTAACCCCTTACCGACGCAGCCTGTTTTTGCCTTCCTGACAGAGCCCTTTTTTTCAAATCTGACATGTATCACTTAAGTGGGGATAACTTTTTTTTGCTTTTACTTATCCCAGTGATTTTGAGATTGTTTTCTCGTGACACATTGTACTTCAAGTTAGTGGTAAATTTTGGTCGATACAGTCTGTGTTTTTTTGTGAAAAATACCAAAATGTCTTAAAAAAATTGAAAATTTTGCAATTTGCAAAATGTTAAATTTTCTGCTTGTGAGACAAATAATCATACCACTCAAAATAGTTAATAACTAACATAGACCATATGTATACTTTATGTTTCCATCATTATTTCAACCTCCTTTTAATTTTTTTGGACACTAGGAGGCTTAAAATATGAATAGCAAATTCTCAAATTTTCAAGAAAATTTCAAACACTGATTTTTTTAGGGACCAGTTCAGTTCTGATGTGACTTTGAGGGACTTGTATGTGAGACACCCCCATAAATGATGCCATTTCAAAAACTGCACCCCTCACAGTATTCAAAACAGCATTTTGGAAGTTTGTTAACCCTTTAGGTGTTTCACAGGAATTAAAACAAAGTGTAGGTGAAATTTCAAAATTTCATTTTTTTTGCAGATTTTCAATTTTAATACATTTTTCTAAGGAACACAGTAGATTTTACTAGAGAAATGTGACTAAAAATTGATTCCCCCAATTCTTTTGTTTTCATAAATATCCTATATGTGGCCCTAGTGTGCACGTTGACCAAACCACAGGCTTCATAATAGAAGGAGCACCTACTTGATTTTGGAGCCTCCTTTTTATGAGATTATTTTTTAGGCACCATGTAGGTTTCTAGGCACCATAAGATGCTAAAAGTTAGGAACCCCCCCACAAGTGACCCCATTTTGCAAACTACACCCCTCAGGGAATTCATCTAGGGGTATAGTGTACATTTCAAACCCCCAGGGGTTTCACCAATTTTGGTACAACTGGGCTGTGAAAATGAAAAATTACATTTTTTACACAAAAATGCAGTTCTGGCTCAAAATTTTTCATTTTCACAAGGAATGAAGGAGACAAAGTACCCAAAAATCTGTGCCCCAATTTCTCCCGAGTACGGCAATGCCTCATATGTGACCAAAAAATACCATTTGGGTGCATGGCAGGACTCAGAAGGGAAGGAGTGATATTTGGATTTTGCAGCACAGATTCTGGTGGAATAAATGGTGGGTGCTATGTCGCATTAGCAAGACCCCCGAAGCACCAATACAGTAGAACCCCCCCACAAGTGACCCCATTTTGCAAACTACACCCCTCAGGGAATTCATCTAGGGGTATAGTGTACATTTCAAACCCCCAGGGGTTTCACCAATTTTGGTACAACTGGGCTGTGAAAATGAAAAATTACATTTTTTTACACAAAAATGCAGTTCTGGCTCCAAATTTGTCATTTTCACAAGGAATGAAGGAGACAAAGCACCCCAAAATCTGTGCCCCAATTTCTCCCGAGTACGGCAATGCCTCATATGTGACCAAAAAATACCATTTGGGTGCATGGCAGGACTCAGAAGGGAAGGAGTGATATTTGGATTTTGCAGCACAGATTCTGGTGGAATGAATGGTGGGTGCTATGTCGCATTAGCAAGACCCCCGAAGCACCAACACAGTGGAACCCCCCCACAAGTGACCCCATTTTGCAAACTACACCCCTCAGGGAATTCATCTAGGGGTATAGTGTACATTTCAAACCCCCAGGGGTTTCACCAATTTTGGTACAATTGGGCTGTGAAAATGAAAAAATAAATTTTTTACACAAAAATGCAGTTCTGGCTCAAAATTTTTCATTTTCACAAGGAATGAAGGAGACAAAGTACCCCAAAATCTGTGCCCCAATTTCTCCCGAGTACGGCAATGCCTCATATGTGACCAAAAAATACCATTTGGGTGCATGGCAGGAGGGAAGGAGTGATATTTGGATTTTGCAGCACACATTCTGGTGGAATGAATGGTGGGTGCTATGTCGCATTAGCAAGACCCCCGAAGCACGGTGAAATGATGAACCTAATAATCCATAGATGTGTGGTATATTTTAAAGCACTCCTTCATACATAGGCCGGGTTTGTCGGGGCAAGTTTCACAGTGGAAAATAGTTTGCTTTCGTATTCCCTTTTTATAGCAAACTTTGCACCTTTTCTGTGTCCTGCCCTTTTTTCCAGTGGAGGGAATTTCGTTAGGAAAATGCTGCCCTGATACAATACGGGGGCCAGTACTCGAAGTACTGGGGCCAGTACTCGAAGTACTGGGGCCCTCTGCCTGCTGGTTCCCAAATATTAGGCCCTTTATGACTTCCTCTTGAAAGTGCATAAATGTCCCCGTCTGGCTGGTAGAACGGAATAGTACGTAAGCGTTATACAGTGCCATCTGGATGATATACACGGCCAGCTTCTTATACCATATTTTTGTTTTCCGCAGGGCACTGTACGGCTTCAGTACCTGATCTGAAAGATCCACTCCGCCCATGTACTTATTGTAATCAAGGATACAAATAGGTTTTGAGGTGTGGGTACTGGTACCTCGTACAGGGACGGAGGTGGTACTGTCTCCGTGAATTGTTGTCAGTATAAGGACATCCCTCTTGTCCTTATATTTGCCCAACAACATATTTTCGGTGCATATTCCCCTGCTTTCTCCCTTTCTCAGTAATTGGGCAACGTGCGTTTTTGGGAGGCCTCTTTGGTTCTTGCGCACAGTACCGCAAGCTGCTGTACCTCTTGAACCAAGGGCCTTAAACAGGGGGATGCTGGTGTAAAAGTTATCCACATAGAGGTGATAACCCTTATCCAGGAAGGGGTGCACTAAATCCCAGACAATCTTTCCACTAACACCTACGAGGGAGGGGGGGCATTCTGGCGGTTCAATTCTTGTGTCCTTCCCTTCATATACCCTAAACCTGTGGGTGTACCCTGAGGTACTTTCGCACAGCTTATACATTTTTATGCCATACCTTGCCCTCTTATTGGGAAGGTACTGGCGGAATTTAACCCTTCCTTTAAAATGTATAAGTGACTCGTCTACACAAATGAATTTTTGGGGGATGTACATCTCAGCAAATTTGGCGCTGAAATGATCAATGACCGGCCTGACTTTGAATAGCCGGTCAAAGGTGGGATCATCTCTGGGTGGGCACTGTGCATTATCGTTGTAATGCAAAAATTTAAGGATCGTCTCAAAACGAGTCCGGGTCATGGCCATACGATGAAGTGGGGTGCTGTACAGAACATCTGTACTCCAATATTGCCTAATTTCTGGCTTTTTAACTATGCCCATATGTAACACCAGACCCCAAAACGTCATCATCTCTACTGCATCTACAGGGGTCCACCTAGCAAATGATGACGTGGGGTTTTGGGCAATAAACTGCTGGCCATATAAATTACTTTGGTCCACCATTAAATTTATAAAATCATCAGAGAAAAAAACTTTGAAAAAGTCAATTTCTTTGAGGCCTGTACTATCAAATTGGATTCCTGGGTTGGCCAAAAACTCAGGAACCTGGGGCTCAAAATTGTCTGGTGGTGGGGTCCATACGAGATCAATCATTGGGGGGGGGTCTCAGCTGCTCTACGGGGGCATCTTTGAGGGGGTCCCTCATCACTAGAGGAGGAAGAGGAGCTTAAGACAAATGCCAATTCATCGCTTACTTCACTGGCTGTGTCAGTGTCAGAGGCAAGAAGGGCATATGCCTCCTCCGCTGAAAACAGTCTTTGCGATGATTGGGACATTTTTATTATTTTTAAGTGTAGTGTTTCAACACGTGTATAGTGTAGGGGGGGGTACAAACTTTATTTCAACACGGGGGGTATGTAGTGTGTATGTAGTGCTTTAACACGTGTAAGTTAAAAGAAAAAAAAAAAGCTCCTGCGCCAAAAATTGAGCACAGATGTTGGTCAGTAACGTCCGTCACTGATCAGCGCTCAGCGGGCACAGGACACCCACAAAAGCACCGTGGGTGTAAAAACAATTTAAAAAAAAACCCTCACAGCACTCTCCAAAAAAAAAAAATTCAAAATAACTGCTGATGAGTCAAAGGCAACAGAAATTTGATCAAAAAAAAAAAAAAAAATAGATCAACCCTGTGCCAAAAATGCTGATCAGTGATGTACGTCACTGATCAGCGCTCAGCGGCCACAGGACACCCACAAAAGCACCGTGGGTGTAAAAACAATTTAAAAAAAAAACCCACAGCACTCTCCAAAAAAAAAAATTTTAAAATAACTGCTGATGAGTCAAAGGCAACAGAAATTTGTTTAAAAAAAAAAAAATAGATCAACCCTGTGCCAAAAATGCTGATCAGTGATGTACGTCACTGATCAGCGCTCAGCGGCCACAGGACACCCACAAAAGCACCGTGGGTGTAAAAACAATTTAAAAAAAAAAACCCACAGCACTCTCCAAAAAAAAAAACTGCTGATCAGTGATGCAACACTGATTAGCAGTGAGGGGCAGCAGGCACACAACTGTGGGTGCAACCTGACAGGGTGCAACCTGACAGGGTATATATAAAAAAAAAAACCTGCACCCCAAAAAAGGTGCTGATCAGTTAGTTTATACTGATCAGCACAAAAGGGGGGCAGCAGGGGGCAGCAGATACAAAATTATATCACACAATATCTATATCTCTGACACAATGACGCTGCAGCAGCAGCACAAGCAGACAGGAAGCAAGAGCAACCAGGAAGCAACCAGTAGCTGGCAGCACGGATGGCACCAACGGTGATCAGGTCAGTATAGGGCACAGATGGGCACGGAGACCGCTCTGCACGCTGTTCCTGACCGGAATGGCGGCTGCAGGGCTGTCTCCGTTATTTCATTTGAGGTGTAATGGCTGTGATTGGTCCGTCGGTCCGACGGACCAATCACAGCCTTTGGGGGCAGGTGGGGTGAGGTGGGGTGACCACCAGTGACACCCTTACACCCGGTGGTGATTGGTGCTGTACTTAACAGCACCAATCACCACCGATCCCTGTGTCACCGGCGAACGTTATTCGCCGGTACACAGAAAACGCTGTAATTGGCTGTTCACATTGAACAGCCAATCACAGTGATCGCCGATGGGCGGGGGCATCGCTGCCCCCCCTGGGCAATGAGGGAAGATGTCTGCTGTCAGGGACAGCAGACATCGTCCCTCTGTCACCGCGTCTATAGACGCGGTGACAGTTAAATGGCATGACGTACATTTATGCCATGTGCCGGGAAGTACATCCCGACCATGACGTAAATGTACAACAAATGTCGGGAAGGGGTTAAGATCGGGTGACTATGGTAGGTGAGGCAAAGATGTCATATCATCCCAGTGTGGACAGGTGAATTGTCATGGTGGAAGAACCAGTCACCTGTTTGCCACAAATCAGGGTGTTTTTTCCTCAAATTGTTCAACTTTTTCAAAACTTCCAAATAAAAGTCACTCCACAGGTTCATCAATGATCCAATAGCGATCTTCCAGAATGGCTTGACGGATTTTCATCACATTTTTATCAGTTCGAATGCTTGATTTACATCAGGAACGAGGTTGATTGTCAATTGGCATTTTAACTCATTTAAAATGGGACAACCAATCATAAACTTGTTTTGTTTTTTTTAAGAACAGATTCCTTGTAAGCTGTTTGCAGCATAACAACCGTCTGTGACGCATTTTATTCCAAAAAGAAAAAAAACATCACAGCATCACGTTGTTCGTCTAAATCAGGCATTGAAGACAAGATTGAATAACTCCTTGAAAAAACATAACACTGAAGTTAAACGCTGCCTTCCCCCATGTTGGCAGGAATACTGAATCAGAAGGGTTCTGCAAATATTCTCCTAGTGGCAGAAGCCCATACTAAAAGTGCCCCACTGTCAGAACATGATTCCTGTTACTTTTGGGTACCCCCTCTTATATAATGCAGTGTATGCTGGTAATCTTTAATTTTTGATTGCTGCAAATAGCGTTGATAACAAATTATAATTATTGGTTCTAGAACAAGATAATAAATAAAAATTCCCCTATTTTTGACTGAGGTCCATTTATAGCCTCATGTTAACTTCAATTATTATACCTACAAATGTGATGTATTTTAGGAATGCTGACTGCAAAATTTGGGAGATGTGTTAGTAGGAAAAACAAAAAAATGCAATACTTAAAGCAACAGGCCAATGTATCAAAAGGGTTAGGAAAAGCACCTTTGAAACTAGCCAATGGTAGTCTGGGGACTTAGGAATACCACCGGAGGATGGTGACATTGAAGAGCAGCTTAAGGTCCATACACACTGGGCGACTATGCCCAGCGTGTATGGACAGCGATGATGCTAATCACTGAGTGACTTTCCCCATACCTGGCGCCGACGGAGGGGAGAGGACGGCGTTGCATAGCAACGCTATGCAAAGCAGTCCTGAAAGCGGCTCATCTGCTGGTATAACCAGCAGATGAACGGCTTTCCCAGTGATGATGCGGGAGTGCGCAGCAGCGCTCACCACTGAGGCCTACACACTGGGCGGCTTTGAGCTGAAAGACGCTCAAACTGGGTGTTTTGAGCAACTTTCAGCTCAAAGTCGCCCAGTGTGTATGGGCCTTTAGTGTAAATGGAGAAATTAAGAGAGATCCAGGGAGCTGAGATTTCCACAGCAGACACTTGCCTACATTGTCAAGCAGGGAACTGGGTGAGTTTTTAGAAGGGGTAAGGGGGAGGGGATGTTTTGGGTCCGCACACGTTAGGTTCCTATATACAGGTACCCCAGGAATCCTTTTTATTTTCGGGAAGGGGGGGGGGGGGGGGTTAGTAAAGCGCCTTATTGAGAGGCAAAAAAAGAGAAAAGAATTGCACTGTGGATGCACACCAAAGAAAGACACAATATCCTAAAACTTAGCTTTTAATTTTTATTCAAAACTAAAAAGAAGCGAGATCTCTTTCCTGTGCAGATTGTTTATGTATATGATCTCACAGGGTGATCTCCTTCTGGGGTTAACCTGTTAATAAAGACTCTTGTCATTTAACCCTAGCCAGTCAGTACCTGATATCACTGAATATCAAAAATCCGCCGTTATATATAAACCCTGTTTTTGCTTGCTGACTAGATATAAGTAAAATTTCAAATACTTAAAAAGTGTAGAAATGCAAATATCAGAGCCAGACGAAACAATTAAAAGGGCAAAACGGAACATTGGATAAGGATCATTAAATATATATCCAAATGGGAACCATAACCCTCAGAACATCACAATGGATATAAGCATTTAATAAGGAGTTATCCTGTGTCTAATATAATACCCCTTAGATGGTAACAATCACCTAAAACATAAAGGGATAAAGGGACACGAGGAAACCGATTATTGTTTACTGAATATTTTATATCCTCAGTGTCGGATTATACCGAATGACAGGTGACCTACGTGTGGGGTAAAACACAAAAGTGTACAACCAGCGGCAATAAAGCACTTATAGCCACATAACAGGTAAAATACCATCTAGTAGATATTAGGTGCTGACCTACAGAAGAACATTATAGGCCCTTCTGAAAGTGGGAATTAAAACCCACAGAGAGGGATATTGACAACATCCCCTTCTCTGACCTAGGAATTAAATCCAAAAAGAACGCTATCAGAACCAACTCACAGCATCCTTTGTAGCCAGTTTTAGGGGAACTTTTTATCCCTATAAAATCACTTTTTTCTCTCTTTTTGTGCTAAACGCACGTCACATATGTATGTTACATGTTGGTATGTCTAAAGTCTTTTTAATTCTATGAATATTTCGCAAACCCCAGAAGGAGATCACCCTGTGAGATCATATACATAAACAATCTGCACAGGAAAGAGATCTCGCTTCTTTTTAGTTTTTAATAAAAATTAAAAGCTAAGTTTTAGGATATTGTGTCTTTCTTTGGTGTGTATCCACAGTGCAATTCTTTTCTCTTTTTTGCCTCTGGGAACTGGGTGAGGACAGACGAGGCTTTACTACAGGAACCCAAGGTGGGGGAGCAGGGAGAACAGTGGATTAGTCTAGTGTTTCTCTCCCCTGGCTAGATCACTGGGCATGCGCAAAATCTCCTTAATCTTGAGAGATCCACTGTGCAGGCCAGAGCCAGTTCCTGCCACAGCCAGCGACATCGCTGTATCTGCTGCAGTGTATAGGCAATGACACCTGCTGAAGTTAATAGCTTAAGTTATCAGAATGGTCAGCACAGCTGACCATACATACCTTTCCCCCTGCTATCGGCGTGCTATCTTGTAGATAGCAGCTTCGATAATGACAGCTCTGAACACTTCTCCTCCATACATGTGGGAGAAGCAACATCACCACAGATCATGGTGATACGCTTCTCCCCCATAACAAGCATTCACGCATTTACCCCACAGTACCTTGGAGCTGGGGGCAGGTATCATAAAGCCAAAGAAGCCATGCCAGAAGATGTATTCAGGCACTACTGGGAGCAGCAGAATATGAGAGACCATGATAAACTGGAGAATGAAGTAGGCTGGCTGTGGGTGGGAGCACAGAGAGAGAAATGGAGATCCACCAGAGGGGTCCCATATATATGTTGATGTAGAAATGAAGGAGGGAGCCAGTGAAACAGGCTTCCCATGTAGTGAAAACAGGTCCCACAGGTGCATTCACAAGATCATAGTAGTAAGGAATGGTGTGTTTAAATCTTCCCACTTTAGCCCACCTGTTGTGTGATTGGCTGTCGGACTTGGCTTGTTGCGAGAAGCAAGGTAATTTGATTGGCTAAACAGAAGAGAAGAAGTATTTTTTTGCCATATGCTGGGCAAAAATTGGGCAGGGCTTCCGTGAATTTATTGGATAAAGAGAGAGTAAGTGTAGTGTGACAGCAACCAGCTGGGTATCAAACAAAAATGCCCTCCATTATACAACCCTGTCTTTGGGCCCCCTGGAATCAACTGGGCTCTAAGAGGCCATTTGTTTTGCCTAGTGGTAAATCCACTACTGCATCCAAGGATACTAAAGAATTTAAAGATCACCATTAACAGAATTATGCAAGCAGTCAATAGCTAAAGGGGAAATTCCAGAGGACTAGAAAACAGCAAAAATTGTAACTACACAAAAGTGGAAACAAGGAAAAAGTGAGTAACTACAGACAAATAAGCCTTACATCACTAGTAGGGAAAGTAATTGACACACTATTAAGACTTTAGTAAGGCATTTTTCATGGCAAGGCAGACTGCTAAAGAATGGGACTGGATTCTAAAACAGTTGAACGGATAAGAACCCAATTGCAGGATAGGAAACAGACAGTTTTAACAAATGAAATGCATTCTATAGAGGGGATGACGGGGACGATAAATGATTAATGATGTATAGAATCAACTTTATTGGCCATGTATGCTTGCGCACACTAGGAATTTTTTGTGGATTTACAGTGCAGCATCAAGCAGGGATGAAGGGGGGGGGGGGAGAAGGCATTACATACATTTCATTAAGACATTACATGTGGGGAACACATGCCCACCGAGTTGCACAGCGCCTAGGCAGCGCCACTGGTCACTGCTACAGCCAGGTAGGTAACATTAAGCAGAGACAGTACAGTTATCACACAGGGAACACATACCCACCAAGCTGAACAGTGCCTAGGCAGCCATTGTCTTGCACGGATTCAGTACTGAATCCCGGCGGTCGGGATCCCGGCGTTCAGAATCCCGACGCCGGAATCCCGACAGCCAAAATCCCGACAAGGGGGGGACGTGGATCGCCCCCCCTTGCGGGCTCGCTGCGCTCGCCACGCAGCGGGCCCGGTGCCTCGCTACGCTCGGCACACCAATTTATTCTCCCTCCAGGGGTGTCGTGGACACCCACGGAGGGAGTATGTGTCGGGATTTCGGCGGTCGGGATTCCGGCGTCGGGATTCTGAATGCCGGGATCCCGACCGCCGGGATTTTAACTGCATCCCGTCTTGCACATATATAGTGCCAGTTACATATCATTCTCTCCCCTCAGTAGTGCTGTTACAGATGTCCCCAGTAAGTTTTTAGCCAAAAAAACCTTTTGGTTCACTTTCTGGAATGTATGGTTTTCAGAATATTTCGGATAACGGATATTCGGATACGGGATACTCAACCTGTACCAGGATTGACAGTTTTTCAATCCCGTGATTGAAAAATGGCCCGAGATTGGCCTCACTACTAAAGGTCATATAGGGTTGGGGTTTCCTAAAAGAATAAAAAAGGGATAGGCTAGATGGGCCAAGTGGTTAATATCTAACAACGGGATGCGGTCATTTGGTCTACTGCATTATGGTCGACAGTCATTAGGTCGAATCCATTAGGTCGACATGCTAAAAGGTCGACATGACTCTAGGTCGACATGGGAAAAGGTCGACATGATTCTAGTTCGAAAGGTCATTAGTTCGACAGGTCATTAGTTCGACAAGGTCATTAGTTCGACATTGTCTATGTCGACATTCACAAGGTCGACATGGAGTTTTTCACTGTTTTTTGAGCCAACATGTGCCGACAGGCGGTATTTCATGCCCTACCATCCACTAGGGCGTGGTGGGAGAATAAAATAGTGTGCCGAGCGTAGCGAGGCACCGTGCCCGACGCATAGCGAGCGCAGCGAGCGATGCGAGGGGATGCAGTGCACTTTAAACTGTGTCCATGTCGACTGTGTTGACATTCAGGTAAAAAAACAGTGAAAAACCCCATGTCGACCTTGTGAATGTCGACATAGACAATGTCGAACTAATGACCTTGTCGAACTAATGACCTGTCGAACTAATGACCTTTCGACCTAGAATCATGTCGACCTTTTCCCATGTCGACCTAGAGTCATGTCGACCTTTTAGCATGTCGACCTAATGGATTCGACCTAATGACTTTCGACCATAATGCAATAGACCAAATGATCCCAACCCCTAACAACAAATTCTATATTTAACTTCAAAGCATAACAGGTACTATACATGTAGTTATTTTATTCATTAAAATAAGCAGGTGATTTGGGCTTAGTTATGCAGCTGTTTAAATGCTAACATCTTTATTACATAATAAAATAATAATATATAGCCAAAGAAACAGTAGAGTACTCACTGATTTATCTTGCTGTCCCTTTATCTTTTGCAGATTATCGCAAATGATGGTGGTCAGCTTCTGACCAGGCATCTGCATTTCACCGAAGCCCATCGCTGACAGTGTTAGGTTGCACTGAACCTCCACAGTTGCCATGGCATGACACACAGAGCCGCAACTGTATTATGGCCCTTATTCTGGTTCACTCGCAAAGGCAAATTCCTTCTCTAATGGACAAACCCATGTGCACTGCAGGGGGTGGGGGAGATGTAACATGTGCAGAGAGAATTAAATATTAAATTTGGGTGGGGTTTTACTTCAAAGTGAGATTTGGGGTTTTACTTCAAAGTGAAACTATATTGCAATGTAAAAATAAAGCAGTCAGTATTTTCTCTGCACAGAAACAAAATAACTCGCCAAAATGTTACTCTCTCTGCACATGTTACATCTGCCTCACCTGCAGTGCACATGATTTTGTCTATTTGAGAAGGAATTTGCATTTGCGAGTAAACTAGAAAAAGGGCTATATATGAGTGCAACATGCAAAGGTGCGTTATGCTCCCACCATGCTATCAATGATAAATAGACCCTTATGTACCCTGACCAAGGGATGGTACACACCATACATCTATTTATGTGCTTTGTTTGTGTTAACAATTTAATTTAGTTCTTAACATAAAGGGCTGAATTTAATAGTGATCAGAACGAGGTGAATTCGGCTGGGTGGAAGGTGGCGTTTCAGGGCTCACTAAGCAGCGAACAACCACTGCTGAGCGAGCCTTGCTAAATCAGGCCCAAAGTGTTCAATAATGTTAATAATTGCTATGAGTCTTCAAATGTTCTAATTCTACTCATAAGGAAAGTTGAGCAGTAAGAATTCCAGCTTGTCTTCAGCCATATTAACGGAAATAGCTACATTTGGAATTCAATAATTTTTTAGCCTGCAAAATAGCCAAAAACATCAACAGGGTGCTGCCTGGGAATATTTGGGAGAGACATTAATCAATTTTGATAATATATTGTCATTATTTGTGTTGACCTTTTGAATGTTGACCATGTGCATGTCAACCTTAAGCTTGTGTACACCTTCTGTTATTGTCGAAGTAAGGTGTGTTGAACATTCTTAGGTGTCAACATAGTGACTGTCGACCTAGTCATTATCGACCCAGAGACAGGACACCTTCTACATTGGGGACATACCCTGGTTATGCTGCTATACCACATGCAGTATGATTTCAGAGTTTTTGCGTTTTTGTGTGCTATGCCGGGTAAACACCAGGACGACCCGCTCACGATGACGCGGAGCGCACAACCCGCTCATGATGTGCACCGTGAGCGGTACCGATCCGATCGCGACCCACACCCGGGTGTATGGTCGTGTCCAGATCCTACCTGCTGCAGGTAGGATCTGATTAACGACCGACCGACTCGTGGGGCCGCGCATCCGTTCGGAGTCAAATCACAACAGGACAGAAAAGAGACTAATCACCACACAATCTACATCCAATCTGTCGGAATTGGATCTAGATTGATGTGATCGGACCCTTGTCGTCCTGGTGTGTACCCAGCATTAGTGTGTGTGTGTCACACTGTGTAGCTTGACCTGCACCTCATCATCTCCGATGGGACAAAGCATACCTACCAACATGACCCTCTCCAGGAGGGCCATATGCTCTGCTCCTGGACTTTCCTCAATGTATGTTTGCTATCACCTGTGGTGAAACACCTTCATACCTCCCAACTTTGGCCGTCCAGCAGGCGGGACGCTGCTGCTGCGCGCCGGAGGCGTGCCGAAATTGTCGGGGTGTGGCCTAATTTGGGGCGTGGCCTATGCTCGCGGCTCTTCCGCGAGGCCACGCCCCCATTTTGCGGCTATGGGGGCATGACTCAGAGGCTCTGTGAGCCTCTAGCCATGCCCCCAGTCCCCTGGCTGCGGGAATAGACGCTGTGCGCATGCGCACAGCGTTTATTCCCCGCTGCTTAGCAGCTGACAGGGGGGACTCCCAACAGCCCCCCCACACCGCGGGACACTGCCGCCCGCGGGTGGGACAGCGGGACAGGCCCTGACAATCGGGACTGTCCCGATAAAATCGGGACTGTTGGGAGGTATGCACCTTTCTTATTAGTAAACACCTGTTCAACACAGGTGATGATAATCATACATTAAGAGGAAAGTCCAGAAGCAGAGCATTGTGTCCCTCCTGGTCCTGAGTGAGAGGACAGGCTGGTTTCGGGGGAAAGCCACACAGGTACATGACGCCCTCCCCCCGGCCATAATATACACACACCGGTTTGACTCCAACCCACACCAGTTTGACTGAATCGACGACCTCATAGAAGCCCTGCCCACTTGTCGCCCAGCATATGGCAGCACCCAATGGGGCCAGCAGCTAATGCAGGCCACGCCCCGCAGCGTCACGCACAGGTGAGCTCCCGGAACAGGAGACAACAACACAAGAAACAACAACTGGGCGGTGTCACGTGGTGCGTGCGTCTAACTGACACGCGCAGAGGGAGAAGGACAGCGAGAGAAGCAGCAGCGGCGGGGACAGTGCCGGAGTGAGCAGCGGGAGTCAGACACGGCGGCGGCGGAGGTGTGTGTGACAGGCGGATATCCCCGTGCTCCTCCCCCGGCTTCCTGAAATCAGAGAGCGGCTCCGGCCCCACCTCCCCTCGCATCTCCCTACACATCTCCCGGCTCCCGGATCTCAGTGTAAGGAGCGGGCACCGGCAGAGGATGGGCGCCTGCGTGACCCGGGTCTGTGATCTTCCTCCGCGCCTGGCGCAGTAACGTTCGTTCATCCCACGCCGCCGGGGATCTCATGGCCTGGGTGAAGCTATTCCGCCGACAGGCGGGGGGGAACCTGGGGAAGGTCTACCAGCCCGGTAGCGTCCTCTCCCTGGCCCCGGCTAAGGGCCTCTTTAACGAGCCCGGTCAGAACAGCTGCTTCCTGAACAGCGCCGTGCAGGTGAGCCGCCCCGTCTACCTGCTGCCGTGTGTGTAATGTCCGTCCTGCCATGTGTATGTGTGCTGCGCTGCTGTATGTAGCGGGTGACTTCACTTGCCATGTGTACTGTATGTAGCGATCCCTGCTACCATGTGTGTAAGGTGTTGTGTATATAATGTGTCCTCAGTCCATACTGCCATGTGTGTGTGTGGTAGAGGGTAAGACAGTACAGCAATGTAAACATGCTTGGTATAGTCTTAAGGATATACTAAAACCCCATACACACTAGAGGATATTGTGAACAGGGACTTCTGAGCGACTTCTTTCACAATTTAATGTGTACACTCATTATCGTTTAAAGATGTGCAATGTCTTCTGAACATGCAGATCTGTTTGGCTATATAGCCAAAGGACCTGCCTCTTCAGCAGGTCCCGGTGACATCACTGAATGTTACCAGTGTCCGATATAATTCAGTGTGTACGTGCAATATTTAGGGGTATGGGTAAAATCCGGAATCGGATAAGACACCGGAATGCCGGACTGGACATCAAACTCTGCATTCCGGAGCTTGTAGTATCCGGTCCAGGGGTGTCCTGTCCGGGGGTGCTCCATCTGATGAGGCTGCTCTCGCACCTGTCACCTGGAAGAGGAGAGGGGGGAGAATACAGCCTCACTGCATGGTCCGGGGGTGTAATAAAAACTGGAATGTTCCAGACCACACGGGGAGGCTGTAATCTACCCTTCCCCATGTCCCTGGTGTGAGCAATCACAGGCATCCCCCCGCATGGGACACCCCTCGGACCAGACACTATAAGCTCCGGAATGCAGAGTTTGATGTCTGGTCCGGCGTTCCGGTGTCTTATCCGGGTCTGGTTTTTACTTAGTCCCAATATTTAGTCCCTCGGTTGTTAATGTGTATGGGGCTTAACAAAGAACATACGGTGAGATTTTGGCTATAGTGGATTTTGACACTGCAATTTTCTCTTGAACTTCCTGGAGGCCAAAGCCACCAATATTTACTATAGACACTGTGATTGTGACAGTACTGTACACTTTCTAATCACTGTACACTTTCTAATCAAAATTGGGTTGCTTGCAGAGTCTATATATTTTTTTTTTTTTTTTGCGATACAGACCCCACGGGGGGCACTTATCCACAATCGCATGTTGTATACACACAGTACTATGTGGTCATATCGCACCTTTTGTATGCCCAATAAGGATCAAGTAGCGAGGGGGACATACTAAAAGGAATGACAGTGTGGTCTGCAGATAAGGAATGCCAATTGACTATAATGGGAGAAAATGACATTTATATTAATATTTCTCATTCCATAGGAGGCAGCCGTCATTCCGCGTCATTCTGCATGTAACATATTTGTAATGGTCTTAGCAAGATGTGTACCAAAAATATAGTTGATATGTTGAATAATTTCAGAAATATACATATAAATGACATTGTCTCCCATTATAGTGAATTGGCATTCCTTATCAGCAGATCAGACTGTCATTCCTTTAAGTACATCCCGTAGCGGGGTTACAAAAGGAACTATATGATTCTGTGTAGCATGTGATCCCTGCTGCCATGTGTGTAGCCATGCAGAGGGAGGGAATGTCCTGTTTTGGTACACATGTACAGCAGTCTGTATAACTTGTGTAGCCTGAGTCACATATAGATATGTCACAATCTGTGTGCTGTGATAGGTTGTGTGTCATACAGGCAATCTTCCTAGCAAGCATCTGTTTTAGATGTGTACTGTGAGGTTTCAGCAATATTACAGCTTTGCTTTATGCTGTTCTTGGTTCATATTGTGTGTCTAGTCGCATCCTTTTACAAGGTAACTTTCTGCACGGGTTTATAAAGAAACCACAATAGATCTTTTATTTGACCAGAAAACAATCTATAGAGGAACTAATGACAAACTAATTGGAATAACCCTGTTTTATTGCGTTACCATATAGTACTCTGCATTTGAAGAAATTATGTAATGACTGATACTAGGAAATTGTTCCTTTTTTTTTTTTTGTAAGGTTAAATGCTGTTTTAATGAATGAAGGATGCCTAGTGTCTTCAGCTCAGTCATGCTATTTGCTTGCAACTAGAAAACATTTTTAGTATGTTTAGTGGTTTTATTTGACTCTGCTTACCTTCTAAACACATTATAGGTCAGCACTATATATACATTATATTTACATTTGGATTTGATTGTAGATGACTGCTTAACTGGATTGGTGACATTCCAACCATAGCAGGTCGATTGTTATGTAATAAGGAACACTTTTCCTGCCAAGGAAGTTCTGCTTGTGAGCCTGAAATTGTAGCACATATTTCTCAAGGTGCCCATACACGTTACAATTATTGGATACAATATCGCATCTCATCGCATGTAGGTTTTGCGATAAGATCTAGTACAAAAAGTACGGTATGTGCTATTGGATACAATAATTATAACGTGTATGGGCACCTTTTAATCTTACCTAGAGGTACGGAGTGTAGTAGTCCCAATAGTGATTTGCTATAAACTAGTAAATCACTGTTGCAGTGGGCAAGGAGCAAGTATTGGTGTTATATGGAAAACATGAGTTGCAGATATTGGGTCCAAATTTAAAATAGTATTTCTGTTTAAGAAGGAATATATTGGTGATGAAAAAACAGACGTATTGGGGGAAATTTACTAAAGGAAATTTGTAAAAAAAATAGGTGTATTTGTATCCAGAAATACACTTATTTTTGACATTTACTATCCCAAAAATACGGCAATTCGTAGTCGTATTGACAGCACATCAATACGACTACGAATTGCCGTATTTTTGGGATAGTAAATGTCAAAAATAAGTGTATTTGTGGATACAAATACACCTATTTTTTTTTTACAAATTTCCTTTAGTAAATTTCCCCCTTTGTTCCCACATATCAAGGCATTGCCAGTAGGCTCGTCATAAGCAACTAATTGTCTAAATATAATGGTCTACAATAAGCACCCACCATTAAGAAATTGCACTGTATTTGTTCATGGCAGTTGTTGATACAAAATGTGATGGAGGTAACCAGGTAATGGCTGCTGCTGTTCTAGACAAAGTGACGGTGCACATGCTGTCATCTGGTTGGTTAGCTTGTTATGTGGGCAGTTTGGCCACGTGTAGATGCAAAACTGCACAGTTCATTCATCTACTGGCTGATCTATGAAAGAGGGTCGATGAATGTATGTTGTGAGTTTGACTATCTAGCATGATCACAAATGAAGTTTGTATTCACTGTGGGTTGTTGTTTTTTGTTTACAACCTACATACGGTAAAATTTTAATGAACAATGCACATAATTGGGAACAGCTCTTCATATAAGCTATTAAACATAAATATCCTTTAACATTAACTCAAAGCACAAGTGAAAAAATAGGTAGAAAGGCTTTACAAAAATAAAACTAAAAATAAAAAATAATACAAAAATAAAACTACAATAGTACTTGTGAATCATGCCTCTAACAGTATCAAGCAGTACAGATCAAACATTCTTGGCAAAATCGGCAGACTGCTTCCATAGCTGTGTGGCCAAAACAACTTTATGGTCTTAATGTAATCTGATCAAATTCAGTTGGGCTCTTATTAAACATGTTCTATTACAGTAATGCCTCTTTCAGACCGCACTAAAAAAATGGTGTATTGCTGATTTTTAACAGTATTAAAAACGGTAATATGTGCAGTCTGAAAGGTGCAGAGTGATTTTACCGTTTCCAAAAAACCTGTTTTTGGAAAAGGTAAAAAAGCATGGTCCTACCCGTTTTTCTTTTTTTTTTTTTTGCTTTCTGAAATCGTACCTGGGCTGCAGTGAGCACTATTGGTCCGCAGTGCATATTTAAATGAACATGGACAACAACTGTCACTCAGACAATGTACTGCAGTTGGACCTATTTGATTTAACCCCTTCACGACAATTGACGTATATATACGTCATGGCCGGGAAGTACTTCCCGACCGTTGACGTATATATACGTCATGGCTTAAAACTGTCACTGCGTCTAGAGACGCAGTGACAGAGGGACGATGTCTGCTGTCCCTGACAGCAGACATGTCCCTGCATGCCCAGGGGGGGCTGCGATGCCGCCCCCCCGTCGCCGATCGCTGTGATTGGCTGTTCAGTGTGAACAGCCATTCACAGCGTTTTCCTGTGTCACCGGCGAATAACGTTCGCCGGTGACACGGGATCGGAGGTGATTGGTGCTGTAAAGTACAGCACCAATCACCGCGGGGTGTAAGGGTGACACTGGTGTCACCCCACCTCACCCCGCCCGCCCCCAAAGGCCGTGATTGGTCCGTCGGACCGACGGACCAATCACAGCCGTGGAGGGGGGTTTAAACTAACGGTGACTGCACTGCAGACGCCATTCCGGTCTGGAAAAGCGTGCAGTGCGGTCACCGTGCCCCACCTGCCGCCTATACTGACCAGAACCCTTACCTGATCATTGATCATTGATATTGTGACATTTTGTGACATCCTGTGCTGCATCTTGTGCTGCATCTTGTGCTGCTGCGATTTATTAGATAGATAGAGAGTTAGAGAGAGTTAGAGAGAGAGAGATAGAGAGAGATAGAGAGGCCTAGTGCTATATTTTGTGCTGCTGCAGTGTGATAGAGCTATAGATAGAGAGAGAGAGAGAGATAGAGAGAGAGAGATAGAGAGAGAGATAGTGACAGATTGTGCTATATATTTTTTATATAACTGAAAGAGATAGAGAGAGATAGAGAGAGATAGAGGCCTAGTGCTATATTTTGTGCTGCTGCAGTGTGATAGAGAGAGATAGAGAGAGAGAGATAGAGAGAGAGATAGTGACAGATTGTGCTATATATTTTTTATATAACTGAAAGAGATAGAGAGAGATAGAGAGGCCTAGTGCTATATTTTGTGCTGCTGCAGTGTGATAGAGCTATAGATAGATAGAGAGAGATAGAGAGAGAGAGATAGAGAGATAGTGACAGATTGTGCTATATATTTTTTATATAACTGCTGCAGTGTCATAGAGTGATAGATAGTGAGAGATAGAGAGAGATAGTGATAGAGTGCTAAATTTTGTGTCGGCTGCCCCCGCCTTTTTGTGCTGATCACTATATCTGAGGTGATCAGCAACTTTTTGGGGGTACAGAGGTTTTTTTTTTTTATATATACCTGTCAGTACCACCAAAGGTTGTGCACCTGCTGCCCCTCACTGGTAATCAGTGTCGCATCACTGATCACCTTTTTTTATTTTTTGTGAGTGCTGTGGGGTCTTTTTTACATTTTTTTTTTACACACACTGTGATTTTGTGTGTGTCCTGTGGCCACTGTGCACTGATCAGTGACGTACATCACTGATCAGCTTTTTCGGCACAGGGTTGATCTATTTTTTTTTTTTTTTTGATCAAATTCCTGTTGCCTTTGAGCGCTGTTCAGTGACGGACGTTACTGACCAACATCTGTGCTCAATTTTTGGCGCAGGACCTTTTTTTTTTTTTTTAACCCCTTCCATTTTTTTTTTTTTTAACCCCTTCCATTTTTTTTTTTTTTTAACCCCTTCCATTTTTTTTTTTTTGAACCCTTCAATTTTTTTTTTTTTGTATTTTTTTTTTTCTGCACTACATACACAATACACACTACATACCCCCTGGGTTGAAATAAAGTTTGTACCCCCCCCTACACTATACACGTGTTGAAACATTTCACTACCAGTAACACAAAAATATAAATGGCATCCCAAATGTCATCCCAAATGTCGTCCCAGTCATCCAGGAGAATGTATTCGGTGGAGGAGGCATATGCCATGCTTGCATCTGACTCTGACACAGCCAGTGAGGCAAGCGGGGAATTTGAAGGATTTGTCTTAAGCTCCTCTTCCTCCTCTGATGATGAGGGACCCCCTCAAAGACGCCCCCGTAGAGCAGCTGAGACCCCCCCCCCAATAATTGATCTCGTATGGACCCCACCACCAGACAATTTTGAGCCCCAGGTTCCTGAGTTTTTGGCCATCCCAGGAATCCAATTTGATTCAACAGGTCTCAGAGAAATTGACTTTTTCAAATTATTTTTCTCTGATGATTTTATAAATTTAATGGTGGACCAAACTAATTTATATGCCCAGCAGTTTATTGCTCAAAACCCCACGTCATCATTTGCTAGGTGGACCCCTGTAGATGCAGTAGAGATGATGACGTTTTGGGGTCTGGTGTTACATATGGGCATAGTAAAAAAGCCACAAATTAGGCAATATTGGAGTACAGATGTTCTGTACAGCACCCCATTTCACCGTATGGCCATGCCCCGGGCTCGTTTTGAGGCAATCCATAAATTTATACATTACACCGATAATGCACAGTGCCCACCCAGAGATGATCCCACCTTTGACAGGCTATTCAAAGTCAGGCCGGTCATTGATCATTTCAGTGCCAAATTTGCAGAGCTATACATCCCTGATAAATGTATTAGTATCGACGAGTCCCTTATACATTTTAAAGGAAGGGTTAAATTCCGCCAGTACCTTCCCAGTAAGAGGGCAAGGTATGGCATAAAAATGTATAAGCTGTGTGAAAGCACCACAGGGTACACCCACAAGTTTAGGGTATATGAAGGGAAGGATTCAAGAATTGAACCACCAGAATGCCCCCCCTCCCTCGTAGGTGTTAGTGGAAAAATTGTCTGGGATTTAATGCACCCCTTCCTGGATAAGGGTTATCACCTCTATGTGGATAACTTTTACACCAGCATCCCCCTGTTTAAGGCCCTTGGTTCAAGAGGTACAGCAGCTTGCGGTACTGTGCGCAAGAACCAAAGAGGCCTCCCCAAAACGCACATTGCCCAAGTAATGAGAAGGGGTGAAAGCAGGGGAATATGCACCGAAAATATGTTGTTGGTCAAATATAAGGACAAGAGGGATGTCCTTATACTGACAACAATTCATGGAGACAGTACCACCTCCATCCCTGTACGAGGTACCAGTACCCACACCTCCAAACCAAATTGTATCCTAGATTACAATAAGTACATGGGCGGAGTGGATCTTTCAGATCAGGTACTAAAGCCGTACAGTGCCCTGCGGAAAACAAATATCTGGTACAAGAAGCTGGCCGTGTATATCATCCAGATGGCACTGTATAACGCTTACGTGCTATTCCGTTCTACCGGCCAGAGGGGGACATTTATGCACTTTCAAGAGGAAGTCATAAAGAGCCTAACATTTGGGAATCAGCAGGCAGAGGGCCCCAGTACTTCTAGTACTGGCCCCCGTATTGTACCAGGGCAGCATTTTCCCAACGAAATCCCCTCCACTGCAAGAAAGGGCAGGACACAAAAAAGGTGCAAAGTTTGTTATAAAAAGGGAATAAGAAAGGAAACTATTTTCCACTGTGAAACTTGCCCCGACAAACCCGGCCTATGTATAAAGGAGTGCTTTAAAATATACCACACATCTATGGATTATTAGGTTCATCATTTCACCGTGCTTCGGGGGTCTTGCTAATGCCACATAGCACCCACCATTCATTCCACCAGAATCTGAGCTGCAAAATCCAAAAATCACTCCTTCCCTTCTGAGTCCTGCCATGCACCCAACTGGTATTTTTTGGTCACATGTGAGGCATTGCCGTACTCTGGAGAAATGGGGGCACAGATTTTGGGGTGCTTTGTCTCCTTCATTCCTTGTGAAAATGAAAAATTTTGAGCCAGAAGTACATTTTTGTGTAAAAAAATGTATTTTTTTCATTTTCACTGCCCAGTTGTACCAAAATTGATGAAACCCCTGGGGGTTTGAAATGTACACTATACCCCTGGATGAATTCCCTGAGGGGTGTAGTTTGCAAAATGGGGTGACTTGTGGGGGGGTTCCACTGTATTGGTAATGCAACATAGCACCCACCATTCATTCCACCAAAATCTTTGCTGCAAAATCCAAAAATCACTCCTTCCCTTCTGAGTCCTGCCATGCACCCAACTGGAATTTTTTGGTCACATGTGAGGCATTGCCGTACTCTGGAGAAATGGGGGCACAGATTTTGGGGTGCTTTGTCTCCTTCATTCCTTGTGAAAATGAAAAATTTTGAGCCAGAAGTACATTTTTGTGTAAAAAAATGTATTTTTTTCATTTTCACTGCCCAGTTGTACCAAAATTGATGAAACCCCTGGGGGTTTGAAATGTACACTATACCCCTAGATGAATTCCCTGAGGGGTGTAGTTTGCAAAATGGGGTGACTTGTGGGGGGGTTCCACTGTATTGGTAATGCAACATAGCACCCACCATTCATTCCACCAAAATCTTTGCTGCAAAATCCAAAAATCACTCCTTCCCTTCTGAGTCCTGCCATGCACCCAACTGGAATTTTTTGGTCACATGTGAGGCATTGCCGTACTCTGGAGAAATGGGGGCACAGATTTTGGGGTGCTTTGTCTCCTTCATTCCTTGTGAAAATGAAAAATTTTGAGCCAGAAGTACATTTTTGTGTAAAAAAATGTATTTTTTTCATTTTCACTGCCCAGTTGTACCAAAATTGATGAAACCCCTGGGGGTTTGAAATGTACACTATACCCCTAGATGAATTCCCTGAGGGGTGTAGTTTGCAAAATGGGGTGACTTGTGGGGGGGTTCCACTGTATTGGTAATGCAACATAGCACCCACCATTCATTCCACCAAAATCTGTGCTCCAAAATCCAAAAATCACTCCTTCCCTTCTGAGTCCTGCCATGCACCCAACTGGTATTTTTTGGTCACATGTGAGGCATTGCCGTACTCGGGAGAAATTGGGGCACAGATTTTGGGGTGCTTTGTCTCCTTCATTCCTTGTGAAAATGATAAATTTTGAGCCAGAACTGCATGTTTGTGTAAAAAAATGTAATTTTCCATTTTCACATCCCAGTTATACCAAAATTGGTGAAACCCCTGGGGGTTTGAAATGTACACTATACCCCTAGATGAATTCCCTGAGGGGTGTAGTTTGCAAAATGGGGTCACTTGTGGGGGGGTTCCACTGTATTGGTGCTTGGGGGGTCTTGCTAATGCGACATAGCACCCACCAAAATTCCACCAGAATCTGAGCTGCAAAATCCAAAAATCACTCCTTCCCTTCTAAGTCCTGCCATGCACCCAACTGGTATTTTTTGGTCACATGTGAGGCATTGCCGTACTCGGGAGAAATTGGGGCACAGATTTTGGGGTGCTTTGTCTCCTTCATTCCTTGTGAAAATGAAAAATTTTGAGCCAGAACTGCATGTTTGTGTAAAAAAATGTAATTTTCCATTTTCACATCCCAGTTGTACCAAAATTGGTGAAACCCCTGGGGGTTTGAAATGTACACTATACCCCTAGATGAATTCCCTGAGGGGTGTAGTTTGCAAAATGGGGTCACTTGTGGGGGGGTTCCACTGTATTGGTGCTTGGGGGGTCTTGCTAATGCGACATAGCACCCACCAAAAAAACACCAGAATCTGAGCTGCAAAATCTAAAAATCACTCCTTCCCTTCTAAGTCCTGCCATGCACCCAACTGGTATTTTTTGGTCACATGTGAGGCATTGCCGTACTCGGGAGAAATTGGGGCACAGATTTTGGGGTGCATTGTCTCCTTCATTCCTTGTGAAAATGAAAAATTTTGAGCCAGAACTGCATGTTTGTGTAAAAAAATGTAATTTTCCATTTTCACATCCCAGTTGTACCAAAATTGGTGAAACCCCTGGGGGTTTGAAATGTACACTATACCCCTAGATGAATTCCCTGAGGGGTGTACTTTGCAAAATGGGGTGACTTGTGGGGGGGTTCCACTGTATTGGTGCTTGGGGGGTCTTGCTAATGCGACATAGCACCCACCAAAAAACCACCAGAATCTGAGCTGCAAAATCTAAAAATCACTCCTTCCCTTCTAAGTCCTGCCATGCACCCAACTGGTATTTTTTGGTCACATGTGAGGCATTGCCGTACTCTGGAGAAATTGGGGCACAGATTTTGGGGTGCATTGTCTCCTTCATTCCTTGTGAAAATGAAAAATTTTGAGCCAGAACTGCATGTTTGTGTAAAAAAATGTAATTTTCCATTTTCACATCCCAGTTGTACCAAAATTGGTGAAACCCCTGGGGGTTTGAAATGTACACTATACCCCTAGATGAATTCCCTGAGGGGTGTACTTTGCAAAATGGGGTGACTTGTGGGGGGGTTCCACTGTATTGGTGCTTTGGGAGTCTTGCTAATGCAACATAGCACCCACCATTCATTCCACCAAAATCTTTGCTGCAAAATCCAAAAATCACTCCTTCCCTTCTGAGTCCTGCCATGCACCCAACTGGTATTTTTTGGTCACATGTGAGGCATTGCCGTACTCGGGAGAAATTGGGGCACAGATTTTGGGGTGCATTGTCTCCTTCATTCCTTGTGAAAATGAAAAATTTTGAGCCAGAACTGCATGTTTGTGTAAAAAAATGTAATTTTCCATTTTCACATCCCAGTTGTACCAAAATTGGTGAAACCCCTGGGGGTTTGAAATGTACACTATACCCCTAGATGAATTCCCTGAGGGGTGTACTTTGCAAAATGGGGTGACTTGTGGGGGGGTTCCACTGTATTGGTGCTTGGGGGGTCTTGCTAATGCGACATAGCACCCACCAAAAAACCACCAGAATCTGAGCTGCAAAATCTAAAAATCACTCCTTCCCTTCTAAGTCCTGCCATGCACCCAACTGGTATTTTTTGGTCACATGTGAGGCATTGCCGTACTCTGGAGAAATTGGGGCACAGATTTTGGGGTGCATTGTCTCCTTCATTCCTTGTGAAAATGAAAAATTTTGAGCCAGAACTGCATGTTTGTGTAAAAAAATGTAATTTTCCATTTTCACATCCCAGTTGTACCAAAATTGGTGAAACCCCTGGGGGTTTGAAATGTACACTATACCCCTAGATGAATTCCCTGAGGGGTGTACTTTGCAAAATGGGGTGACTTGTGGGGGGGTTCCACTGTATTGGTGCTTTGGGAGTCTTGCTAATGCAACATAGCACCCACCATTCATTCCACCGAAATCTTTGCTGCAAAATCCAAAAATCACTCCTTCCCTTCTGAGTCCTGCCATGCACCCAACTGGTATTTTTTGGTCACATGTGAGGCATTGCCGTACTCGGGAGAAATTGGGGCACAGATTTTGGGGTGCTTTGTCTCCTTCATTCCTTGTGAAAATGAAAAATTTTGAGCCAGAACTGCATGTTTGTGTAAAAAAATGTAATTTTCCATTTTCACATCCCAGTTGTACCAAAATTGGTGAAACCCCTGGGGGTTTGAAATGTACACTATACCCCTAGATGAATTCCCTGAGGGGTGTACTTTGCAAAATGGGGTGACTTGTGGGGGGGTTCCACTGTATTGGTGCAACATAGCACCCACCATTCATTCCACCAAAATCTGTGCTGCAAAATCCAAAAATCACTCCTTCCCTTCTGAGTCCTGCCATGCACCCAACTGGTATTTTTTGGTCACATGTGAGGCATTGCCGTACTCGGGAGAAATTGGGGCACAGATTTTGGGGTGCTTTGTCTCCTTCATTCCTTGTGAAAATGAAAAATTTTGAGCCAGAACTGCATGTTTGTGTAAAAAAATGTAATTTTTCATTTTCACATCCCAGTTGTACCAAAATTGGTGAAACCCCTGGGGGTTTGAAATGTACACTATACCCCTAGATGAATTCCCTGAGGGGTGTAGATTGCAAAATGGGGTGACTTGTGGGGGAGGTTCCTAACTTTTAGCACTTATGGTGCCTAGAAACCTACATGGTGCCTAAAAAAAAATCTCATAAAAAGGAGGCTCCAAAATCAAGTAGGTGCTCCTTCTATTATGAAGCCTGTGGTTTGGTCAACGTGCACACTAGGGCCACATATAGGATATTTTTGAAAACAAAAGAATTGGGGGAATCAATTTTTAGTCACATTTCTCTAGTAAAATCTACTGTATTCGTTAGAAAAATGTATTAAAATTGAAACTCTGCAAAAAAAAAGAAATTTTGAAATTTCACCTACACTTTGTTTTAATTCCTGTGAAACACCTAAAGGGTTAACAAACTTCCAAAATGCTGTTTTGAATACTGTGAGGGGTGCAGTTTTTGAAATGGCATCATTTATGGGGGTGTCTCACATACAAGTCCCTCAAAGTCACATCAGAACTGAACTGGTCCCTAAAAAAATCAGTGTTTGAAATTTTCATGAAAATTTGAGAATTTGCTATTCATATTGTAAGCCTCCTAGTGTCCAAAAAAATTAAAAGGAAGTTGAAATAATGATGGAAACATAAAGTAGACATATGGTCTATGTTAGTTATTAACTATTTTGAGTGGTATGATTATTTGTCTCACAAGCAGAAAATTTAACATTTTGCAAATTGCAAAATTTTCCATTTTTTCACGATATTTTGGTATTTTTCACAAAAAAACACAGACTGTATCGACGAAAATTTACCACTAACTTGAAGTACAATGTGTCACGAGAAAACAATCTCAAAATCACTGGGATAAGTAAAAGCAAAAAAAAGTTATCCCCACTTAAGTGAGACATGTCAGATTTGAAAAAAAGGGCTCTGTCATGAAGGCACAAACTGGCTCTGTCATGAAGGGGTTAAACAATTTCAATGAATGTTTTTGTCCATTCTCCTGAGTTTGTAAGATAATTGCTTATTGGCATTTTCCCCCATACAGTACCAGATTTTCAGACCAACCAACCAACTAGTTGGATGGTTGGAGGAAAGTTGGTCTGATGTGTGGCCAGCATTAGAAACATGAGTGGGCCAAATTATCAAAAAATAATTGAAAACATCTATATGTAACGTTTACAGCTTATCATTTGAAATACCTCTGGATCGATTTGGATTATACCCCATTCTCACTGCAGCCAAATTCCCGGGTCTAGCATGTAGACCCGGGAATTTAACACGGGATTTTTGGCAGTTTGAACGGGTCGCATACCCGGATCTCAGACACGGGTAAAACCCTTCTTTTTACCTGTGTCTGAGATCCGGGTATGCACACACGGGTTGACCCGTTCACACTGCTGAAAAACCTGTGTTTAAAAGGCAAATTCCCGGGTAGAACTTCTTCACCCTGGAATTTGCCTTGCAGTGAGAACAGGGGTCCAGCGCGGCAGTCCACGGCATTTCAATGCCGGGGAAAAGCCGGGTATTTCTCACTCGCAGTGAGAACACGGCATTAGAAGTTATATACAGATTTCTGGGTTTGAAGATCTCTTGACGCTAATATGACTGAGATTCGCCTATCTAGAGTAAAGGGATAAATCCATAATCCAAAATGAAGAACAAGTGCATTAAAAAGATATACTCTGAATTCTGGTGCTCCTCCTCGCGGACACTTCTAAGGGACAATGTTACGGGGGTATATAAAAGTTTTTTTCTATATAAAGTTATACTCCCCTCTGATGTATGATGATTCAATTTCTACTTTCCACAAGGCTCCAAATGGAATTTTTCCTTCAGGGTTTTTTCCAGGTTTTATTGAATAGAAAAAAAAAATGCAATGTGTAGAACAGTCTCCTATAATTGTCACTCCTTGAATGAGGGTATACTATTGGCGTACCCCAACTCACTATTCAAAGATTAAAGCAAGCATATCATGGTTTCTTTAAAATAGGGCAGTGTACAGTACAAGATGACCTTGGCCCTTATTCTGCTTGGTGCGGCCGGAGCTGCATATGCGGCTCCGACCGTGCAGGCGAATCCCCGCCTTCCATACGGATCGCCACGGCCGTCCGTACGCGGACATGTGGCGGTCCGCATGAAAATGGCGGGGGATACGCCTCCACCATCTTGGAGCAGCCCCCTGCATTCGATGGTCGCCGACCATCGAAGGCAGGGCCGCACGCTCCACCAGCTCCCGCAACCATAGACCTCACGGACACTTGTCCGTGTGAAAGCATGTATGGGGGCGGGCAGCTGACATCCGGCGATGTCAGATGCCCGCCCCCAACACATGCGTCACAGCCTCATTACCATGCGTACGCCCCGCGTTTGCATGGGAACGCCCATGAAACGCAGGGCGTATGCATAGGGAAATGAGGCTAAGTAGCCCCTCACGCCCCTATCCACCCCCTTTGCGGCGGTAAAAAAAATTGTGCGGCGATTTCGCCTGCACATGCGCAGAGCGAAAACATCGGCGGAACGGCCGCATGCGGCCGTTACCGCTTAGATCGGAATAAGGGCCCTTGTGAGCTAGCTCTCCGAAGTACTGTTCGGAAAATCACTTTTTTTTTTCTGTTTGAACAAACTATTCCAGTTGATGGTTATTTTATGTACACATAATATTGACCTTTTAAATGTAAATATTTTGTGTTGGTAGAGGAGCAACTGTTTAGTACTATTGCTTTATTGTCTTTGTATCACCAAATGATTCCGTCCACTTTGCTACAAACTGTATTTAGCCATGCTAAGGAAGTGAATGGGAAGGTCTGAAATAAAGCAAGATTAAGGAGGTATTCAATGTGGGATTTTGACAGTCGGAACCCCAGGCTGGTTTCTGCCAGCTCGTCTGGAACTGGACAGGTGGAATTCAATGTTCAAAACCGTAGAAACTGATGTTAATTCAACAATCCACGGCCATTTCTGACAAAAGGGTTATGACTGGTTTTAAAGTTGGATCTGTGCTGGCGAAATCTGCCTTCAATGCTGCCGCAAATGGCAGCATCCGCCCGGCTCCATGGTAGCCAGCATCCCCTGCATGGCTCCTGGCTGCACATAAGATTTAGCAAATCTCATGTGCAGCCGGTCCGACTCCGATCCGATGTGCACGGGACCGTGCATTGGGTCAGATTTATATGCGATTTGTGCCGATTTTATGGCCTGATTAATCTGAATCTGGTGAAATCGTGCCCAAATCGCATAGTGTATGGAGGCCTTCAGAATTCAGTTCACAAAGGGTAAAGATCACGGTCATTGTGGCTTTACCATTGGGAACTTGTATCTACTGCCATCTGAAGATGACGTTACTGGGGACAAGCTCTAATAATATCTTCCTTTAGTAGCTTGGTAACTTGAATAATTTTCCCTGTCCTATTGAAATATATTGGAATGGCAATGTGAGGCATTAACTATGTAAATCTATTTAGTAATCAACCTTTTTCTGCACTAAGGTTCAACAAATAAATATTTTAAAATGACCCTTTCTCCGTTAAAAACTGCAGTCTTTTCACAGGGCTGAATAAGCCTTTTCTATTTCAAATAAAAATATTTGTATGTCTCATGATCATTTTCCCTTTGTCATGCTTATAATACTTTCTGTAAAAGTGGCAGGTCCAATCTAACTATCTGTGAGCATGAACAGTATGCAGCTTTGTTTTTAAATACCTTCTGTAATGTAGTACAGGTTAAGTATCCCTTATCCGAAATGCTTACCTGGTCCCCCGGCATCCACGGCAGCCTTCAGGGTCTTCTTTAGTGGTCCCAGGAGTGCATTGCGCTGGTTTGCAAGCGTACGGTGTTTGCAGGCGCTTGTGATGTCACCGGCACACCCGCGCAATGCACTCCTACGACCGCTGAAGAAGCTCCTGAAGGCTGCTGTGGACATTGGGGGTAAGTATGAAAAAAGGGGCAGGGGTGGAAAAAAAAATCTGAATCTTCTAAAAAACCAAGGATTTCGGATACAAGATCTCCGGATTCGGGAGACTCCACCTGTATAGCATTGTGCTGCTTAGTGCTATACTAAAGGTTATTGACTGAACAAAAAACGGAGCTGTTAAGTCTCACAGGAACCTTTCAAATAAGGCTGGAAATGCTACTGGAATACATTTCCATTATGAAGTTGAAGTGTGTTTTTTTTTATTTATTTTTTCTTAACAGATCTATTGTTTTACCATATTTCTTGTGTACTATGTATATATTGTTAGATATATATCTAAGTGTTTTTAAACAAACCAGAATTTGTCCTGTCTTTCTTATCACCAGAAGGTATGTGGTTGTTAGGTCAACAGGGGGGGGGGAGGTGTTGACAGGTCGACACCCCACCGCCTAATCACAGTGGTACCTTATGTCGACATAGACACGCAAAAATAAATAAATTAACTCATGTTGACCTTTTGCGTGTCAACCTACTGCCTGTTGACCTAAATATTGTTTCCCTAACGATCCATACACCACCTGATCTGGTTCCCCAGGACAGAAGGAGGTGGTAATAATGATCAGCCACACCATCCCACTGTCAGGCACTGAAGTCATGTGTGCGCTCCATGTTATGAACCACAAACCCACCTCTTCATTATGTATGTAGTACTTAATACCGTGGCCACTGAGTGTATATCATGGTGGAAAACTGCGTGTTTGTCTGTACGATACTTCTTCATTGTTGACCAACATTTGGAAACTGTTCACTCTGCAGGTATTATGGCAGCTGGACATCTTTCGACGCAGTTTACGTGGATTGACTGGACATGTTTGTTTAGGAGAAGCTTGCATATTTTGTGCTTTGAAGGTAATTTTATTACGTTTGTTCTAACTTTTAAAGTGAACCATTTGCTCCCGTATTGGAGGCCGATATTTTGAATTCGCTAGAAACCATGGTCATTCCTAAAGCCCCATACACTCTAGGTCAGGGGTAGTCAACTACAGTCCTCGAGAGCTACCAACAGGTAATGTTTTCCAGGTCTCCTCACAGAATCACAAGTGAAGTAATCGGCTCCACCTGTGGATCTTTTATAATGTGTCAGTCAGTAATGAGTGCACCTGTGAGGTGAGCTGGAAAATGTGAACTGTTGGTAGCTCTCAAGGACTGGAGTTGGCTACCACTGCTCTAGGTGATATTGTGAACGATATGTCTCAGAGTGGCTTCTGAGCGCTCTACACAATATTGTCGTGTGTGTGATATATATATATATATATATATATTCAATATCATTAACTATGTGCACTACCCCGCATCATTAAAGATGTCTTCCAAACATGCAGTCACTTTGGCTATATAGCTAAACAACCTGGGTGTTAGCGGGCCCCGGTGACATCACTGAACGATATCGGCAGCTGATATTATTCATTGACGACCGATATGGTTTACTGTATTGGCCACGGCCCCTATTGCTTAGTGTATGGGCATTTTAGGTTTTTCTTTCAGTAATATCATTAATAAACCTCCTGACCAGAAATCTGTTGGGTTGAAATGAATTTGAGGTGTCATTGCCATAAAAGGTCTTATTGCTCCTTTGTGTGTGTGTGTGTGTGTGTGTGTGTGTGTGCGCGCCATAATGTTCATCCTCTGAACAAACAGCATTTACTTTTATAGTTAAAGGGCCTACACATGGGAAGATTTTCTGAGCAATGCTAGATCTCTCAGAAACCGCAGCCTAGGAAAAGCATACTAATTACATTATGAAGTCAGTGAGAGAGACCCTGGAAAACCCCACAGTGGGATCCTCCAATCTCTACAGTTGTGAAGCAATTAAACGCCTCCATCCCTTAAGCAATGACTGTCCACTCAAAATGTATTCCCAGCCATTGCTCAGCTTCTGAGGGGCCTTTCCGAGACTTAGCGTTAATGGGGGCCGTGACATTACCACCAGCACCACAGCTTACACTGGCTGTACTCAGGCAGGTAAATCTGTAAATATGCACAATCATTACATGGTATGTAATATAATATTGCACCTTGGTTTTCTAAAGGGGCCTACACATTGGGAGATGCTGAAGCGTTCTGAGTGATACAAGATCGTTTAGCACACAGTGATGTGGCTACACTCTGGGACAGATTTATTAAGCTCGGAGAAGTGATAAAGTGTCTGGTTTTTATCACCGGCCAATCAGTTCCTACCTGTGAAGTTACAAGCTTGGTTTGAAAAATGACAGGTAGGAACTGATTGGCCGGTGATAAAAAACAGGCACTTTATCACTTATCCGGGCTTAATAAATCTACCTCTGTGTGCTGAGCGATCTGTCAGGGCCAGTGTTCTCTGGTAAGAACACTGTCCCTGACCAGCGAATAGCTAGATTTATCCAGAATGCTGGATATTAATCCCCAGGTATTAGGACGTGCATGGCTATTGCTCTAGCTCAGGGCTGGGCAACACCGGCCCTCCAGATGTTGATGAACTACACATCCCAGCATGCCTTGCATCAGTTTCAGCATGGCCACATAGCAAAACTAATCCAAAGCATCCTGGGATGTGTAGTTCACTAACATCTGGAGGGCCAGTGTTGCCCAGCGCTGCTCTAGCTCCTACACACGGAGCGATGTAGGGGCATTTCCTAAGCGAACTAGTTAGATCGCTTAGAAAATGCCTTGAAATCTCCCCGTGTTTAGGAGAAGTCCAACCTTATTACCTTTTTTTTTTTTTTTTTTAACGAAGTTATGGAATCGTATGATTGTAATTTTTGTTTTTGCTTCCATCACTATAGTCAATATTTGCACAATTTCAAACTAGCCGTGAAAAGGTTCTCCCATCAGATGCTATGAGACATGCTCTTGCGGAGAGCTTTAAAGATGAGCACCGCTTCCAGCTTGGCTTCATGGATGATGCTGCAGAATGTTTTGTGAGTATCCTATCATGTTTTGATTCGTTGTGGTGGGTTTTTTTTATTTTATTTTTTTATTTAAATAAACCTTTTTATATAATGATGACGCTGATCTTGGGTGACTTGCAGGCATCCTATACTGCTTACGATCCTAGAAGGAGAATTGTATACAATGATTTACTTTTTTGGTGTACCATTTTTATTAGCAAAGTTCTGCTTGGTTACTTCTTGAAATTAAAATAAGAAAATGCTGCATTAGTTTAATATACATCTACTAGTGTGCGTGAATACTGTATGTAGCTACACTCCTTCATCCATCATGACATGGGTGATGCAACTAGTGTGTCCACAAAAGAGATGCATGGGTACACATGCCATTCATTCATATAGGCAGCTGTCAGGCTTATTAAAAATAATATTTAATATAGAACTTATATGCCAAGTTGTGCTGTGAAGTACGTTGCCAGTAGTGCTATTTATATAAAAATATAGATCTCTAGCGCGCACCCACAAACACTTTTATGATGAATCCTGTGTAAAGTCATTTGTGCCATAACTCCTAATTCCATTCTGATGCGCAGCCCTTTGCCAATCAAACCGGAGCTAGAGATTGCACAGGCTACACAAAGGGCCTTCTTCTAGTTCACTCTTTCTGACCAAATCCTTCTTAGATGGACAAAACCATGTGCACTGCAGGTTGGGCAGATGTAAAATGTGCAGAGAATTACATTTGGGTGAGTTATTTAGTTTCTGTGCAGGGTAAATACTGACTGCTTTATTTTTACACTGCAACATAGATCTCACTTTGAAGTAAAACCCCAAACAAATATAATTCTCTCTGCACAAGTTACATCTGCCCCACCTGCAGTGCACATGGTTTTGTCCATCTAAGAAGGATGTTGTCAGAGTGAACTAGAAAAAGGCCCAAGGTGTGTTGGAACCCGCGGTCCTACTCATGATGTATCCATCCCAACTCATGATTTCCTATGTAGAAGTTTTCTAAAAAAAAAAAAAAAAAACCTCCTGTTATATTTAAATCTTGGTTCCTGTTTTTTCACTTCATTTTTACTTTTTCAGGAGAACATACTGCAGCGAATTCACTTCCATATTGTGCCAAATAGTGAGGGTGATATGTGCACCTCAAAATCTTGCATCACTCATCAAAAGTTTGCAATGACTCTATATGAGCAGGTAAGATGATAACCTTTCAGTTAAGGTTGAAGGCATTTTCCAATTTAACTTGTTAACTGAATATTATTTTTTTTTTTTTATCCAGTCTGTTTGTCGAAGTTGTGGAGCATCATCTGATCCTTTGCCTTTTACAGAGTTTGTGCGTTATATTTCCACTACAGCACTTTGGTAAGTTCAAGAAGTTTTTGTTCTCAAAGCGCTTATCTTCCATGTATGCAAAACTATGAGAGCTCATCCTGAAGTACTCTGCAAATGTTGCCCACTGTAAGGAGTAGTATTGCTAATGGTGGTTTTAATATGTGATAATGTATCTTGGTGCTGCCTTTTATAATTCTGGGTATTTATCCCAATATAGGGGACACACTTTCTGAAGTTAAATCTAGTATTTAATTAGGGCTATTATAATATTAAATGATGTACACCAAAAAGGTCCAAACCATTACCACCACGGTATAACTGACAAAAAATATCTTTCCTCCTCGCACATCATAGCAGTCCCCAGCCAGTGTTCTGCCAAACCCTGCTGAATGCTGATCACATTCTCATTTACTTCCCTATTAACTGCTGACATTTCACATCATTTACCAGTTTCAATAGTGACATCATTTTTTAAGCGACGGCTGACCACCAGCCCTCATTAATCCTAATTTTGCTTTTAGCAAGGTTCTCTTCATATGTAGTGTAAGTGATTAGGGACCTTAACGTCTCGGATACCTTTTTTAAATATGACATTATTAATGGGAAAGGCAGAGCATTACTTTAGCCTTTTTTTCCATTTTTTTTTTTATTTTTTTTTTATTAATCTTGTCAAAAACACATTTAATTTTGTGTTACAACGATGGAGTGGCAGGAAATTGTTTCACTCTACATTCTTGTTTCAAGTGAGTCAGAGGCATTATAAGCTTTTGTTCGGGAAAAGTTTTTTTCCCGTCTTCAGATAAATAATGCACAGCTACACGGCCGTGGGAGGTTTCTAGCATGTTAATGTTTTATTTAAATTGCAGCCTTTTTTGAATTGTGACTCAAGCTGAAAGGTGCACCGTGTTATTTGGGCCCAGGGTTCCAGACACAAGCAGATGTTCTTTCTGTGACTGCTGTGCTGCCTCATTGTGTTCGGGTTTTTTCTTTTCTCCTTCTTTCAATTTACATTGAGCTACCAGGAGTGGTTAGCTTATAAATGCTGACGTCCAGAATGGAAATCACTTTTACTGTCAGTTATAAAAAACTACTTAAAGCATATTTGAATGTCATCCACGATTTAGCTATTGTGTTCCATTTGCTAATGTGTTCTAACCTTTTGGTAGGCAAGCATGCATAAAAAATATAATTGCATGGTGGTGATCTGTAAATGGCTTATTTCATGTTGAGTTGAGTGTTCCCACATACTCCACTACACTGCTGAATCTATTGCTAGCTGTGGCAGTACTGTAGATCACTTATCTAATCGAGAGCGTTCAGTAAAGCGATACCATGTCATTTATTGTGTGCATTTTCTAGATTTGTGAATTTAGTAATGCTTTATTTACCACCTTTTCACCTTTTTAACCCCTTCATGACAGAGCCAGTTTGTGCCTTCATGACCGAGCCCTTTTTTTCAAATCTGACATGTCTCACTTAAGTGGGGATAACTTTTTTTTGCTTTTACTTATCCCAGTGATTTTGAGATCGTTTTCTCGTGACACATTGTACTTCAAATTAGTGGTAAATTTGGGTCGATACAGTCTGTGTTTTTTTGTGAAAAATACCAAAATATCGTGAAAAAATGGAAAATTTAGCAATTTGCAAAATGTTAAATTTTCTGCTTGTGAGACAAATAATCATACCACTCAAAATAGTTAATAACTAACATAGACCATATGTCTACTTTATGTTTCCATCATTATTTCAACTTCCTTTTAATTTTTTTGGACACTAGGAGGCTTACAATATGAATAGCAAATTCTCAAATTTTCATGAAAATTTCAAACACTGATTTTTTTAGGGACCAGTTCAGTTCTGATGTGACTTTGAGGGACTTGTATGTGAGACACCCCCATAAATGATGCCATTTCAAAAACTGCACCCCTCACAGTATTCAAAACAGCATTTTGGAAGTTTGTTAACCCTTTAGGTGTTTCACAGGAATTAAAACAAAGTGTAGGTGAAATTTCAAAATTTCTTTTTTTTTGCAGAGTTTCAATTTTAATACATTTTTCTAACGAATACAGTAGATTTTACTAGAGAAATGTGACTAAAAATTGATTCCCCCAATTCTTTTGTTTTCAAAAATATCCTATATGTGGCCCTAGTGTGCACGTTGACCAAACCACAGGCTTCATAATAGGAGCACCTACTTGATTTTGGAGCCTCCTTTTTATGAGATTTTTTTTTAGGCACCATGTAGGTTTCTAGGCACCATAAGTGCTAAAAGTTAGGAACCTCCCCCACAAGTCACCCCATTTTGCAATCTACACCCCTCAGGGAATTCATCTAGGGGTATAGTGTACATTTCAAACCCCCAGGGGTTTCACCAATTTTGGTACAACTGGGATGTGAAAATGAAAAATTACATTTTTTTACACAAACATGCAGTTCTGGCTCAAAATTTTTCATTTTCACAAGGAATGAAGGAGACAAAGCATCCCAAAATCTGTGCCCCAATTTCTCCCGAGTACGGCAATGCCTCACATGTGACCAAAAAATACCAGTTGGGTGCATGGCAGGACTCAGAAGGGAAGGAGTGATTTTTGGATTTTGCAGCAAAGATTTTGGTGGAATGAATGGTGGGTACTATGTTGCATTAGCAAGACTCCCAAAGCACCAATACATTGGAACCCCCCCACAAGTCACCCCATTTTGCAAAGTACACCCCTCAGGGAATTCATCTAGGGGTATAGTGTACATTTCAAACCCCCAGGGGTTTCATCAATTTTGATACAACTGGGATGTGAAAATGGAAAATTACATTTTTTTTACACAAACATGCAGTTCTGGCTCAAAATTTTTCATTTTCACAAGGAATGAAGGAGACAAAGCACCCCAAAATCTGTGCCCCAATTTCTCCCGAGTACGGCAATGCCTCACATGTGACCAAAAAATACCAGTTGGGTGCATGGCAGGACTTAGAAGGGAAGGAGTGATTTTTGGATTTTGCAGCTCAGATTCTGGTGGAATTTTGGTGGGTGCTATGTCGCATTAGCAAGACCCCCCATGCACCAATACAGTGGAACCCCCCCACAAGTGACCCCATTTTGCAAACTACACCCCTCAGGGAATTCATCTAGGGGTATAGTGTATATTTCAAACCCCCAGGGGTTTCACCAATTTTGGTACAACTGGGATGTGAAAATGGAAAATTACATTTTTTTTTACACAAACATGCAGTTCTGGCTCAAAATTTTTCATTTTCACAAGGAATGAAGGAGACAAAGCACCCCAAAATCTGTGCCCCAATTTCTCCCGAGTACGGCAATGCCTCACATGTGACCAAAAAATACCAGTTGGGTGCATGGCAGGACTTAGAAGGGAAGGAGTGATTTTTGGATTTTGCAGCTCAGATTCTGGTGGAATTTTGGTGGGTGCTATGTCGCATTAGCAAGACCCCCCATGCACCAATACAGTGGAACCCCCCCACAAGTGACCCCATTTTGCAAACTACACCCCTCAGGGAATTCATCTAGGGGTATAGTGTACATTTCAAACCCCCAGGGGTTTCACCAATTTTGGTACAACTGGGATGTGAAAATGGAAAATTACATTTTTTTACACAAACATGCAGTTCTGGCTCAAAATTTTTCATTTTCACAAGGAATGAAGGAGACAAAGCACCCCAAAATCTGTGCCCCAATTTCTCCCGAGTACGGCAATGCCTCACATGTGACCAAAAAATACCAGTTGGGTGCATGGCAGGACTTAGAAGGGAAGGAGTGATTTTTGGATTTTGCAGCTCAGATTCTGGTGGAATTTTGGTGGGTGCTATGTCGCATTAGCAAGACCCCCCAAGCACCAATACAGTGGAACCCCCCCACAAGTGACCCCATTTTGCAAACTACACCCCTCAGGGAATTCATCTAGGGGTATAGTGTACATTTCAAACCCCCAGGGGGGGTTTCACCAATTTTGGTACAACTGGGATGTGAAAATGGAAAATTACATTTTTTTTACACAAACATGCAGTTCTGGCTCAAAATTTTTCATTTTCACAAGGAATGAAGGAGACAAAGCACCCCAAAATCTGTGCCCCCATTTCTCCAGAGTACGGCAATGCCTCACATGTGACCAAAAAATACCAGTTGGGTGCATGGCAGGACTCAGAAGGGAAGGAGTGATTTTTGGATTTTGGAGCACAGATTTTGGTGGAATGAATGGTGGGTGCTATGTTGCATTACCAATACAGTGGAACCCCCCCACAAGTGACCCCATTTTGCAAACTACACCCCTCAGGGAATTCATCTAGGGGTATAGTGTACATTTCAAACCCCCAGGGGTTTCATCAATTTTGGTACAACTGGGCAGTGAAAATGAAAAAAATACATTTTTTTTACACAAAAATGTACTTCTGGCTCAAAATTTTTCATTTTCACAAGGAATGAAGGAGACAAAGCACCCCAAAATCTGTGCCCCCATTTCTCCAGAGTACGGCAATGCCTCACATGTGACCAAAAAATACCAGTTGGGTGCATGGCAGGACTCAGAAGGGAATGAGTGATTTTTGGATTTTGCAGCTCAGATTCTGGTGGAATGAATGGTGGGTGCTATGTGGCATTAGCAAGACCCCCGAAGCACGGTGAAATGATGAACCTAATAATCCATAGATGTGTGGTATATTTTGAAACACTCCTTTATACATAGGCCGGGTTTGTCGGGGCAAGTTTCACAGTGGAAAATAGTATCCTTTCTTATTCCCTTTTTATAGCAAACTTTGCACCTTTTTTGTGTCCTGCCCTTTCTTGCAGTGGAGGGGATTTCGTTGGGAAAATGCTGCCCTGGTACAATACGGGGGCCAGTACTAGAAGTACTGGGGCCCTCTGCCTGCTGATTCCCAAATATTAGGCTCTTTATGACTTCCTCTTGAAAGTGCATAAATGTCCCCCTCTGGCCGGTAGAACGGAATAGCACGTAAGCGTTATACAGTGCCATCTGGATGATATACACGGCCAGCTTCTTGTACCAGATATTTGTTTTCCGCAGGGCACTGTACGGCTTCAGTACCTGATCTGAAAGATCCACTCCGCCCATGTACTTATTGTAATCTAGGATACAATTTGGTTTTGAGGTGTGGGTACTGGTACCTCGTACAGGGATGGAGGTGGTACTGTCTCCATGAATTGTTGTCAGTATAAGGACATCCCTCTTGTCCTTATATTTGACCAACAACATATTTTCGGTGCATATTCCCCTGCTTTCACCCCTTCTCATTACTTGGGCAATGTGCGTTTTGGGGAGGCCTCTTTGGTTCTTGCGCACAGTACCGCAAGCTGCTGTACCTCTTGAACCAAGGGCCTTAAACAGGGGGATGCTGGTGTAAAAGTTATCCACATAGAGGTGATAACCCTTATCCAGGAAGGGGTGCATTAAATCCCAGACAATTTTTCCACTAACACCTACGAGGGAGGGGGGGCATTCTGGTGGTTCAATTCTTGAATCCTTCCCTTCATATACCCTAAACTTGTGGGTGTACCCTGTGGTGCTTTCACACAGCTTATACATTTTTATGCCATACCTTGCCCTCTTACTGGGAAGGTACTGGCGGAATTTAACCCTTCCTTTAAAATGTATAAGGGACTCGTCGATACTAATACATTTATCAGGGATGTATAGCTCTGCAAATTTGGCACTGAAATGATCAATGACCGGCCTGACTTTGAATAGCCTGTCAAAGGTGGGATCATCTCTGGGTGGGCACTGTGCATTATCGGTGTAATGTATAAATTTATGGATTGCCTCAAAACGAGCCCGGGGCATGGCCATACGGTGAAATGGGGTGCTGTACAGAACATCTGTACTCCAATATTGCCTAATTTGTGGCTTTTTTACTATGCCCATGTGTAACACCAGACCCCAAAACGTCATCATCTCTACTGCATCTACAGGGGTCCACCTAGCAAATGATGACGTGGGGTTTTGAGCAATAAACTGCTGGGCATATAAATTAGTTTGGTCCACCATTAAATTTATAAAATCATCAGAGAAAAATAATTTGAAAAAGTCAATTTCTCTGAGACCTGTGGAATCAAATTGGATTCCTGGCATGGCCAAAAACTCAGGAACCTGGGGCTCAAAATTGTCTGGTGGTGGGGTCCATACGAGATCAATTATTGGGGGGGGGGTCTCAGCTGCTCTACGGGGGCGTCTTTGAGGGGGTCCCTTATCACCAGAGGAGGAAGAAGAGCTTAAGACGAATCCTTCAAATTCCCCGCTTGCCTCACTGGCTGTGTCAGAGTCAGAGGCAAGCATGGCATATGCCTCCTCCACTGAATACATTCTCCTGGATGACTGGGACGACATTTGGGATGCCATTTATATTTTTGTGTTACTGGTAGTGAAATGTTTCAACACGTGTATAGTGTAGGGGGGGGGGGGGTACAAACTTTATTTCAACCCGGGGGGTATGTAGTGTGTATTGTGTATGTAGTGCAGAAAAAAAAAATACAAAAAAAAAAAATTGAAGGGTTAAAAAAAAAAAAAATGGAAGGGGTTAAAAAAAAAAAATGGAAGGGGTTAAAAAAAAAAAAAAGGTCCTGCGCCAAAAATTGAGCACAGATGTTGGTCAGTAACGTCCGTCACTGAACAGCGCTCAAAGGCAACAGGAATTTGATCAAAAAAAAAAAAAAATAGATCAACCCTGTGCCGAAAAAGCTGATCAGTGATGTACGTCACTGATCAGCGCACAGTGGCCACAGGACACACACAAAATCACAGTGTGTGTAAAAAAAAAAAATTTAAAAAAGACCCCACAGCACTCACAAAAAATAAAAAAAGGTGATCAGTGATGCGACACTGATTACCAGTGAGGGGCAGCAGGTGCACAACCTTTGGTGCAACTGGCAGCAACTGACAGGTATATATAAAAAAAAAAACCTCTGTACCCCCAAAAAGTTGCTGATCACCTCAGATATAGTGATCAGCACAAAAGGCGGGGGCAGCAGACACAAAATTTAGCACTCTCTGTCACTATCTCTCTCTATCTCTCACTATCTATCACTCTATGACACTGCAGCAGCAGCACTGACAGGTATATCTATATATAAAAAAACCTGCGCCCCCAAAAAGTTGCTGATCAGTTAATTTATACTGATCAGCACAAAAGGGGGGGCAGCAGTCAGTTATATAAAAAATATATAGCACAATCTGTCACTATCTCTCTATCTCTCTCTCTCTCTATCTCTCTCTATCTATCTATAGCTCTATCACACTGCAGCAGCACAAAATATAGCACTAGGCCTCTCTATCTCTCTCTCTCTCTATATCTCTTTCAGTTATATAAAAAATATATAGCACAATCTGTCACTATCTGTCACTATCTCTCTCTCTATCTCTCTCTCTATCTCTCTCTCTCTATCTCTCTCTATCTCTCTATCTATAGCTCTATCACACTGCAGCAACACAAAATATAGCACTAGGCCTCTCTATCTCTCTCTATCTCTCTCTCTATCTAATAACTCGCAGCAGCACAAGATGTCACAGGATGTCACAAGATGTCACAAGAATAAGCAATATCTAGGCAGTGATCAGGTAAGTATTTGGATGGGTTCTGGTCAGTATTGGCGGCAGCTGGGCACGGTGACCGCACTGCACGCTATTCCAGACCGGAATGGCGTCTGCAGTGCAGTCACCGTTAGTTTAAACCCCCCTCCTTGGCTGTGATTGGTCCGTCGGTCCGACGAACCAATCACGGCCTTTGGGGGCGGGCGGGGTGAGGTGGGGTGACACCAGTGTCACCCTTACACCCCGCGGTGATTGGTGCTGTACTTTACAGCACCAATCACCTCCGATCCCGTGTCACCGGCGAACGTTATTCGCCGGTGACACAGAAAACGCTGTGAATGGCTGTTCACACTGAACAGCCAATCACAGCGATCGCCGACGGGGGGGCGGCATCGCAGCCCCCCCTGGGCATGCACGGACATGCACGGACATGTCTGCTGCATCGTCCCTCTGTCACTGCGTCTCTAGACGCAGTGACAGTTTTAAGCCATGACGTATATATACGTCAAATGTCGTGAAGGGGTTAATATTACAGGGCAGGTGCAATTAGAATTGTAATCCATTTTTGCAATAAATAGGTTTTTTTGTATGTTCGCCAGGGTTATGGGCTTAAGCCCATACACACTAGAAGATTCTTTCCAATCTGGCTGGTTGGAATGAAAATCTGGAAATTTACAATTGGCCGTTTGCGTCCAAACCCTTGGAAATGGACAAAAGCTGTCATCTGCCTTAAGGCCCATGCACACTAGAAGATATTGGCATCAATCTCGTTTAGAAAGGGGCTTCTGAATGATATTGATGGCAATATCTTCTAGTGTGTATGCTCCCCCCACTCATATCATGCCGTTTGCACTCATTGTTCATTGTGGATGCATATCTTTTCATGATCAGCTCAATCGAAATTGTTCCACCAATAACTTCAGTCTTTCATATCTTCTAATGTGTATGGGCCTTAAATTGACCAATTTGTCTGTAGGACCAATTTGTGTCTGTTTTCTATGTTTAGGAGCAAATGGTCAATTGTCATTTGCTCCCAAAAATTTCCAGATTTTCATTCCAACCAGCCGGATTGGAAAGATAATCTTCTGTTGTGTATGGGCCTTTAAGCCCCATACACACTTGCTGATGCCGACTCCAAGGTGAGCGATGGCCGTGCAGCAGCATAGCCGTCATTAACTATGTCCTCCTTCATCTGGACATGCTGGACGAGGGGGTTGTTAATGACGCGTGGGTCTACACACACTAGGTGATATAGATGGGTGAGCGATTTGGTTTTGTTTCACAATAGGAGTGCAATACATTACTAAAATAAGTGTTCTAATGTAATGACCAGCAACAGCAATTCAGGGGACCTTGCACCCCCAAAAAGAATGCTGCACACTTTAATTTATAGGTCTTCTATTTAATGCAGTATACTTTTAGGAGTACTATTCTTTGTCCCATTACTCTTTACATACATATGGCATACAGGCTATCCCAGAGGTTCCCAAACTTTTTTAAATCATGGCACCCTGGATTATCAGAATTTTTTTCATGTTATGTTATCCTTCGGTTTAATTATGTGTCGAGGGACAGGTTTCACTTCTGTTCATCCACACAGTTCATGATTGGCTGCTACCAGCACTAGTTTTGGCTATTACAATGAACATTAGTAATTTGCATTGGTCCTGGACCACCAACCTGAGGTGCCACACGGCACACCGTTTGAGAACCACTGGGCTATACAAAATAAGGTAAACTTAAACAACCAAATCTTCTGTCAGAAAAATAAAATAAAATAGGGGGTGGGGGGTGTGATACCTTATTTCATTAATGCAATGGTGAAATCGGTGAAACCATATAGCGCTACCCTTGTATGTTTAACAAAATAACATAACTTATATTGAAGCGATGATCCAAAGATATTTCAGGTTCTCTGGGCACCTGAAATGACAATAATGATATCCCCTGGTCCCAATTCAATGGGATTTTTTGGAAGTCGGGGTATATCACCAAAGAAAGATCATTGTGCAGTATCCAAAATTAACACAAACTTTTATTCTATACAGGAGACTCACAATGATAGTTGTAAAAAAGCGTATAATCACATATTCTTATGGCAAAACTGCAAACGCCCATCCAGTGGCATCCAGGACTTTGTTGTTCTAATAGAGGGTCCAGGCATCGGTAATTCCCAGTCCTCAATACGTCCAGAATCAATGGAGGGTCGCCGCTCAGCCACAAGGAGTTCACAGCAGAAGTGTGATACATGCTGTGAACTCCTTGTGGCTGAGCGGCGACCCTCCATTGATTCTGGACGTATTGAGGACTGGGAATACCGGTGCCTGGACCCTCTATTAGAACAACAAAGTCCTGGATGCCACTGGATGGGCGTTTGCAGTTTTGCCATAAGAATATGTGATTATACGCTTTTTTACAACGATCATTGTGAGTCTCCTGTATAGAATAAAAGTTTGTGTTAATTTTGGATACTGCACAATGATCTTTCTTTGGTGATATACCCCGACTTCCAAAAAATCCCATTGAATTGGGACCAGGGGATATCATTATTGTCATTTCAGGTGCCCAGAGAACCTGAAATATCTTTGGATCATCGCTTCAATATAAGTTATGTTATTTTGTTAAACATACAAGGGTTGCGCTATATGGTTTCACCGATTTCACTATTGCATATATTGTCACAATTTCGAGTGTTTGTTTGGCAGGACACTTGGTGCTTATCATAAGCTGCTGTACCTTGTCAATCTGCGCTCTTTTGGGTAATGACCCCCTTTTTTGGAACCTTATTTCATTCAGTTGCTCATATAGCCTACCATAATGTGCTACAATATTCTTCCGACACATAGTATTTTAACTTTTGTTACAGGCTACACATTCTTGCTTTTTACTAGGTGAATCATTAGTGAAATAAGGTGCACATCTCATCTGTCTTTATAAGAAACACAAAATCCTGTTTGCTTTTTGTTATTTTTTTTTTTTAAACATATTTTTTGGCCATTTGGGATAATAAAGTTAAACATGCCAGAGAAAAGGTGCTTTAGGGATTACTATAGCAATGCAAAGGCCCTAATGGATGTTTGACCTATTGTTTGTTATTATCACCTTCTGTAACTCCTGTCTCTTACTTTGTTGTCCAGTAATGAAGTTGACCGAATGCTAGAACGACACGAGCGCCTGAAGCCAGATATGTTTGCAGAGTTACTGCAGGCTGCAAACACAGCAGATGACTACAGAAAATGTCCGGTAAGTAAAATAGTCCATGTTTTTCACCAACCTTATTGGTAGAGCTTTGTCTGCCTTTTAATAACTGGGTCTCATGTGATATGTTCTCTATATATTAGCTGTTTATCTTGAAAACTACTTGCACAATTGCATTTGCGGAGAAGGTTAAATAGTTGAGTCGCACCCGGTCTCCCTTGAATCATTTTTTTTTTTTTTTTTTTGAAAGACCTCATGTGCCGTTTGAGAATGGGCCTCCACATCAGAGGCCTGGGTCATAATGTAGTATCAGAGAAAGCTGGAAGACATTCAGCTATTTTGTTTAATAAATAAAACTGCACAGGGTAAGGGGGTGAGCAAAACGACCAGTTACAAGCTGCAGTCAGACAGTTGTCACAATTAAAGTAATATTACAGGTGCTCTCCACACACATATACAATTTAAAAAAAATATTAAATTTAAATTGAGAGTACAAAACATCTGAAATAGAAAAAAAAAAATATATATATTGATATACGTGGGTGTGGTTCTGTCTTTGTGAGCCAGTACTTAATTGGAGTAGCATACGTTCTATATGAAATCTGTGTAATAAAGAGCGATGGTCAGCATGGGGTCTCTCCAGAATGATAAGACCATGAGGAGCTTTGACAATTTATTACAATGTTTTGGAAACTAACATTCCCTTGGCCAAATGTAATGGCCTGAGAGTATGGCGGCCGTGTGGAGTTTTTTAAAGGGACAATGATTTACAACACAATCATGCTGTGTAAATGATTGCCCCTTTTTTAAGAAAAAAACCTTTGAGTATGGCCAGCATCCTGTGTGGCCACCAAACTTGGTGAATGCTGTGTGGGTATATGAATTTTCCAAATCCTGATACTTTGTTCAATAAAACTGATTTAAAGTGTTTTTGCAAGAGTTGATGAGAGGATCAGCGCATACCTTATTAAATTATTATTTATATTTTATTGGGGAGATTATTACCACTTACATATTTAAATGAGCTTTTGCGAAGTCTACACCAACTGCTGCACCGCAAAATGTTACTTTTTGTTTTTTGACTACTCATTGATCCCTTGTAAACAACCCTCCCTGTACACTCACACGCTCACTTATTTTATTGCTGTAATGGGAAGTGGAATGCTTAAGTGTTTTTGCATTTTAAGTACTATGCAATTTTACATTTATACTATTAGCAAACCTTTTTTTACATCTTATTGCTAACTATATGTTGGAAGCATCTTTTAACAAGCTCTATATTCTACAGGGTTTAACTATTTGAAACTTATATTTAATAACAGCCATTAAGCTACATTTTATAAAATGTTTCAGTCCTTAGTTTATGCCAAAGCCTAATACTGTGTCCCATTTTGCACACCGCTTATTTGAAACGGTTTTCCATCTGTAGCAAGTGGTAAGGTTGGAGACATTCATGTACAGCTTTTTGTTTCAAAATTTCTGAAGGTTAATTTTCTTTTTTCTTAAATCTATAGAGCAATTGTGGACAAAAGATCAAAATTCGTCGGGTGCTCATGAACTGTCCAGAAATAGTAACCATTGGTTTGGTTTGGGATTCTGAGAACTCTGATTTGACGCAAGACGTTGTTCGGAATTTGGGTACACAGCTTTACTTACCTGGGGTATGTGTCTGTGCGTATTTGCCCTCCCTTTCTTCCCTCCACATAGATTGCAATTCAAGCTTTTTATTTGTTAATGACTAGTTTTTGACTATGCATGCCCAGGTAACTTACGTGGGCCGTTATGGTGCTGTTCATTGCGTTCAAAAACAAGCTCAACACCGTTTGAATCCCATATGAAGAACATATTTTAGGTGGTAATTAAATTGTTAGTGAGGGGCTTCAGCAACAGCCCAACTTGCATCCCATTCACTGAAGAGACCCTCCACCTTGGTTACGATAACAGGTTTCATGGGAATTTGGCCATGTTGCCATCAATTGAATTTCCCCAATTCCATACACCCATAGAATTTATATAGACTGGCGGACCGATGTTGTGTTGAACAGTTAAAAAGGTAAAAAGGCCATTTGTATTGATTAAGGTCCTAATTGAGATATGTATGCAAACCCAATGTTTACATTTTTGGATCTTCACATGAGCCACATGCAGATTCGGCAACTACATTGTTCATAGTGCCCTAAATGTTTCGCAATGACTGACATTTGTAGGTTTCAGCAGGCAGCATTACAGAAAATATGGGTATAATACCCCTGTTTCTGGGTGTGCTGAAGCCGCTAGCAGGATTTAGCTTCACTGGCTTGTATAACTTCCCAGTCCTCCTGAGTAACCAGAGGATTACTACAATGACTTATGTTTATGCAGATGCTATGTTTTCTAATGCGGCAGATCAGAGATGGTGGAAGAAGTCCTCTTGACAAGACGCCGTCCACGGCTTTATCATATTTTCGCACATATAAGTAGACGTGAAAACATTAATACACAATAGCATTATACAGCACATTTGTAAAAGTGGAAATGGCATTTGCTTCCACTACTTATGTTACATGTGAGTGACCAGAGTGTTGAACTATTTATAAGTAATGTTCCAATAAGCACTGACAAGTAAAAATGCTAGTGGCAACGCTACAAACAGTTTCTAGTGTCACATGGCTACTGTATGTATTGTAATTTGAAGTAAAAAATAAAATGTTAGCTTGAATTTTAAATACATCTTTTGTGTTATTGTATGTATTAGAATCATTCATATTTCAACTTTTTTTTTTTACAAAATCTAATGAATTCCATCCCCCACCCCAGTTGTTTTTCAGAGTGACTGATGAACAAGCAAAAGAGAGTAGACTTTACCTTGTTGGTATGATCTGCTATACTAGCCATCACTATTGTGCCTTTGCCTATCATACTAAAAGTGCCCGATGGATTTTGTTTGATGATGCTTCTGTGAAAGAGGTAAGCTCCTTCTTTTTTTTTTCACCTTCTAAAACGTGTATTCTCAAAACCAAAGCTTTTGAGATGTACTTAGATATCCTGCATTGTATTCACGCTTTGTTTGCTTCACTGCTAGTGTACAACTCCAGAATGCAGTGCTGACATTTGCAAAAGAGGTTTACTCTGACCTGTGTACTTGAGATTCCTGTTTATTTTTGGTGTGCATTTGCTTCCTACCTTTTCTATAATTGAGATGTTTATATGGTATCTGTAGTGTTCACTCTAGGAGTGACAGCGGACAGGGCGCCGGGGGGCAGACCGGACACGCTGCCGTCACAGCTGGGGGTGTGCCCAGACTGCAGCCGCCGTCATCAACGGGGGCGTGCCCGGGCCGCCGCCGTCATCAAAGAGGTCGGGCCTGGCCCCTCCGAAGCCACTGTGCTGCCGGGGAAGCGCTGGGCATTTCCGTCTGCGGCGACGCTGGGCTTCCCTGTGAGGCTGTTTTAGCGAGGCACTGCGAGAGGGGCAGGGCGCATTTTGCCCTTTTAAAAATCGGGAACACTACATCTGGATGGCATAGACAGTACGCAGTGGGGTATATTTAATGCAGGCGGCGAGCTATACGGCAAGCAGCGCCGATAGCTTGCTGTCAGAGTATTCAATGCTGTCTTTTTTTTTTTTTTTCACCAAGGGTGGGAAAAGGCGGGGCTCACCACAAAATGCAGCAGGCGCCGCCGTTTGAGGGAATTCTCGCGGTCCTCTGGTGAGGATTTTGCCGGAATATTGAATATGGTGAGGGGGTTTGACCGTGAGGATAGTGTTTTCATCGATCCTTGTCAAAACAAGCCATCCTCGCCGTACAAACCCCCTCACCGCCCGCATTGAATATACCCCAGTATGTCAACAGGGTCAATAAGTTAACCCAAACATTTTGCTGCATGACTTTCTGGATTGGGGTTAAAACAACAAAAATATATTAGCAGATTTATTAAGCATGGTGATGTGCTAACGCAGCAGCCAATCAGCTCCTTACTGTCAAGTCACATGCTAAATTTGAAAAATGCTAGTTAAGAGCTGATCGGCTGGTGCGTTATCACCGACAACTTTATCACTTCTCCAGGCTTGCTAGATCTGCAGAAACCTGTCTCTCTATTGACTGTCATTCTTTCAATCAACACCATTTTGTGTTCTTTTTATGCACAATTTTGGGGATTTGTTTGACGTAGGTTATACTTCTTAAAGCTTATTTGTGTGAATTGTTTTGTAATGTTCTTTTGAAGGATTATAATTATGCAAATCATGGATAATTATGATTTAATTTTTTCTTAAATCTGTTGTAACCCACGTTCTTGGGTCCTTTTTTCTATGCCATGAATATGTAGTCATTGTGAGCAGACTGACTTAGCGTGAAATTTCTAAGGAGCTGTAGTTGTGAGTGTTTTGGAATAAGAGCTTATTTTCTACTTCTGCTCCACTGAACAGCGTACACACTAATGGAATGACAAGAAAACAAATGCCTTCCACTTGAATCAACTGCTTTAGCATAATACATATGTTTTTTATTCTCTACAGGGAGTTATAAGACCCAAACTAAATGGCTTTTTGCATATTGTGTACTGCCGGCAGCACTAATTGGAGCATCTTTTCTAAACATTCGATCTCTTGACATGAGTTCTGTTTCCTTGGTTATTCAGGTTGGGACGAAATGGAAAGATGTGGTCACAAAGTGCATTCGGTGTCATTACCAGCCCTTGTTACTGTTTTATGCAAATCCAGATGGCACATCAGTGACTACAGACGACGCTCTCAGGCAAGTCCTGCACTGGTCGCACTACAAGAGGATTTTCAACAATGCGGACACAGGTGTGTAGTGTTACTTTTATATTGGTGAAGGGACAACAATTGAAGGAAAAGGCTTAGCATAACGGTGATAGGGCCTGGAAATGGCGGCTTTTGGTGTTTTATGCAGTGACCTCTTCAAAGATTTTGCTTTATAGACCTATATAGTTGGTTACTTCGTAGACACAAGTTTCTAACATGAATGTCATAAAATTAACTTTAACCTTTCTTTAATGTTTCCAAAGCAAATGATCGGATTTCATCAACCTCAAAAAAGCCAGAGTACAATAGAGATCGCGACTTTGAAGAACATGTCTATCAAAACAGTGGTTACAAATATCAAACGGAGGAGTCTGGATTTAATCGGGGAGTTCAATCAAGTGCTGGACGAGGGCCTGGTAGGTTACACTTTCATTCTGACTAAATATATTTGTATCTTTATAAGGTGCGACAGATGTCTTCGTATTTTCACAATACTTTTATGTAATCATACTTTATATGAGATTAGAGTCCTAATGAACCACCTTGTAACTGTTTAAGGAGAGCTCTCCGGAACAGGGAGGAAATATGTTTATTTATTTATTTTCGTATTAAGTTAAACTAGGTCGCAATGATCATCAGGAAAAGATAAAGGACTTGTCACGAGAATGTGCCCAAAGGGCGAATGACCTAAAAAGCGTGTCTGCATCATCCTCTTCCGTATCATCCTCATCTCACAGAAGAATTGTGGATAAAACCCAGAGGAAAGAACTCGCCAGACCAAAAGGTAATAGTGTATGTCTGTGTTCACAATATATACTTGGCATTTCATTTTCTTAAATTCGAGCGCTTCATTTTATTGTGTCTGGGCACAAATGGTGTGCTCACGTCATCTGTCCATGAATATCCTGAAAACCTGGTCTAGTCTTGTAAAGGAGAACAGGGCCCTTTTAGCACTTGCCTGCAGTGGAGTAAGAAAGTAAAGGGTTAACCTATGGCCCAAGTTCTGTCTTCTTAAATTGAAGTTTGCAGAGGTTCAGCATAGGAGCATTTCAGAAGCACATGGCAGGAAAAGGAAAGGAATGTTCCTTTCAGATAAGCCCCTCTACCTTTCTCTCTGAAAAGTGTCACATCAGGGACCACAATCAAAAGGGAGGATGCAGACCGAACCAGCAGGAAAACTTTATCGGGGTGAAGCGGGCCCGCACATCACCTGCATGTATGAAAAATGATGTAATCGTCATGGGAGTGCGTTATCCCCACCCGATGGGGATACGCATCCTCCCATAACGGCTTTGCGCTCCTCCCTGCGCTGTTGTACTGGGCATTTGCCGTTTTTCATGTATAGCCCTGTGTCCTCGGGGCATGTGCAGTTTTTAATGTTTAGCGCTGGTCTTGGCGTCCTCAAATTAAAAGAATGCATGTCCGGGGTAATGTTCGCATGGGATGCTTTATACCCAGCGCAGGCGCTGTTTTAATTTGAAGACTCCGAAGAGCAGCAATTGGGTGAAACATTAGAAGGCTGGAGACCCGCAGCGCCAGAAAAAGCTGGCGATCCACGGCGGGGCTCCATAAGGAACGACATCGCTGCATAGTACGGGGGATATTCAATCTCCGGCGAGCACCTCCCACCGGGGAGATGCCCGCTGGGCCCTATTCAATGCTGTCTTCCCCGACAGCATTGAGCAGGGTATCTCGGCAGAAAGAGCCCGACATCCCAAGCGGTCGGGCTCGTTCTGCCGAGAACAATCGGGAAGTGACGAGCTGCCGACTGCAGCTCGCCTCTACCCGGCCGCAACTCGTGGCCACGCCCCCTTTTCGCTCCCCGGCAGGCGGGACATTGAATCCCGCTTGCGTGTTCTCGGTCGAGCTGACAGAGAACGGGACTGGGTCACGGCGGTCGAGCAAGCTCGACTGCCGTGACCCTGACATTGAAAACCGCCCTACATCGGTTAAGACCCAGGCACACTCTTTAAAATACAGCATATCTGCTAAGCCTCCTCCCCTGTAGCACCGCCTGTTAAAAGCCTGCATCGTCTGTGTCCTGCATCAACGGAAGCGATATTCCCTGCCACAACGCACGGGGATAGCGTATATATTCCCCTAATAGCTGGATAATACATTTACCCCAGTGTTCCCTGCTACAGTTGTCATTGCTGGGGCCAGGGCTGTTGGAAACATAGCGCAGGTGGAAAGGTCTTTTTGCTGAACTCTGAGTGGACTTTACTAGTATAATTCTTCTTGCTGTTCACTGGGTTTCTGGTTCTACTTGAATAAAGCTTTGGTTTGCCATGAGCACAGTTTGGAAAACCCTGCCTTAAAACACATTGATGCCTTGTGATTTTCTAAGAGAGAATTAGAACAGCCCTTCTGGTGCTGTTCTAATGCTGAAAAAGGCACCCGACTTAAGCCTGACTCGCACCCTTCGCAGGCCGAATTAGCTGAAAATTGCTTGCACCTCTAAAGCCGTAAAGTGTCGTGATTCGCACTTGCGAAACATCCACAACCTTCGGGGCTACTAGGATTGACCCCTTAGTCAATCTGGGGGTTCACTCCCCTATTGAATGCTGCCGTTAATGGCAGCATTGAAGGGTGTCCGATCCGACCTTTTAAAGTTTGATATGGTTTTTCGGAATCAGCCGTGGATTGTCGAATTGCTGACTATTTTTCGACAATCCGAGGCGATCCACGGACTTTCCAACACTCTACAGACTGAACATTACATTTCTACTGTCGGATCAAACCAAAACGGCCCAGTGCTTTTTACTGTCGGAACGTTATAACAGTCGGGATCCCGAATTGAGTACACTTAATCTGTCACCAACTTGGGCATCCAACATTGAGGGGAAGAGTACTATTTGGGTTCTCTAAAGCAACTATAAATGTGATTTATCAGTGCATTGCAGTAAGGGGTTAATTTCATTTTAAGGAAATTACATCATAGTTTTTCAAATCCTTTTAGAAAGGTTATTTATGAAATCGTAAACTTTTTTTTTTTCTTTTAAGAACCATCATCTGGAGGTGTGGCATTCCATTCAAAGTCCTTTTCAAGTACACAGCCGAAATCGTTGTCTCCTTCACGTGCTAATGGCTTTAGGCAGTATCCCGATCCTCACTTCTTCAGCAGTCAAGGGAAAGGTGCTTATAGGCAACAGAGACAGGAGCAGCAGTCAAAGCAAATGTCGTCATCATCCAGTACAGGCCATACTGCAGTTCCTGAGCCTAAGCAATTATCCAGAGGGAAGAACCATATCGTAACCGGCTACGATACAGATAGCAGTCTCGAATACAGAGAAAAGGGAAATGGTAGAAGCAAAAAACCCTGGCGGCCTATGCGAGAGACTCTTAACGTGGATAGCATCTTTACTGAAAATGAGAAAAGCCAATCCAGCCCACGGCATTTAGCAAACTCTAATGGTAAACATCAAACAGTCAAGGATCAAAGCCTTAATCACTGCTCCAAAGAGAGTCCTAAGAGAAAAGTCCTGATGACCATTTATGAGGATGAGATAAAACAGGAATCTGGCAGCAGGAGTTCTTTGGAGTCTGTTGGGAAAGGTCAGATGGAAAGGAATAAATTTATTCCAGAGTCCAAGATGTACCACCTTGACAGCTGGCAGAGGGCGGAGTCTGGATATGAAAGCAGTGACCACATCAGCAGTGGGTCAAGCAATCTAGATTCTCCAGTAATTGAAGGCACTAGCTTTGCTGATATGAAAGGTCTTCAAGAAGCAAATCTGACCAGGTAAGCAAAGTCTATTACACTTGTGCGTAGTCTCTCGCTAGCTTGTTGCATTAAAGTTTTCATAGCTGTTACATTGGCCAGTATTCAATGAGAAAAATTTGCCTTGTTTTATGGCGAGTTTGTGCTGTTTTCGCGTTGGAAGGAGCATTTTGCTCTCCAAAAGTGAACCACCCTATTCAATGTGATATTTTCGCCGTCTTTTTAAGTGATTTTCGCTGTGTCTCTTCGTGTAGCAATTCTCCATCTTTTCATGGAGAACTGGAATGTGAACTTTTAAACTAAAAGGTGTTTTTTTTTTTTTTTTTTTACACAGAGCAGCCAGCAGGGGGCCGGAGCTCTCGAGCCGCTCATTAGATATTCATATATTCACTGCATCCGATCATTACATATGCACGATCGGGTGCAGTGAATACTGGGTCCCACGCTGGCTATAGGGGGGAGGGGGCAGCTTGTGCTGCCTGGGTCCCGGGGAGCCCACCTCCCCTCCACATATGTTCTGGGGCAGCCAGGGAGACTTTAATCTCCCTGGCTGCCCCCGGCTCCCTGCCGCAGACGCTCGTCCGCTGCAGGGGTTAAGACTCGCGGCGAGTCTTAACCATATTGAATAGTGGGAGCAGGAGAGGCAGCGATCCCTCCGGAACAGGGCGAGTGCATGGCGAGAGTAAAAATCTCTCGCCATGCACGGAGAATTTTTCACGTTGAATACTGCCCATTGACTGATTATCAATGTTGGAGTCCTTTTGAATACGGTCCAAGTTTGCTGGAGGTGCAGGATGCCAGTCGAACTGGGGCTTTATTTTTTTGTTTTAAGTGTCTGTCATTTACAAGGCTTGGTTTTACCTTGTATTTGATTGCTGCTAAATATGTCTGAGTTCACCTGGCCTTCCCAACCCCAAGGGAGTGAGCTTTTTTTGTCCATATAGATTGAAATGTAACGGGGTGCAATTTGGCAAAAGGGCACGTGTATCGCATTTTATTATAATAAGGTTTCACATAGATGTTTAGAGCTTAATTGTCTCATGGTAGAAACATCATTTTGTTTCTTTGTTAGGCAAACAGCATTGTGAAAAAGATGCAATTGAATATTCAGGGATCTAATGATCTGTGGGTTGTTTTTTTTTTGTTTTTTTTTTACCAATGCGAAAATATTAAACTGAGTACCCACTCAAGTTTCCTGACCCAAGAAATCCTCAATAGGTGATTTATAGTATTGTGAGGTTGTAGCACTCTGGTTAATTGCTTGTAGATATGCTAATTCACATTACACCACACAGTAGTGTCTGTTCACATTACTTCACACAGTGCCACTTATTCACATTCCACTGCAGCTGCACACAGGGCGTGGGATATGGTGTGGTTTGGATACAGTATCCGTCGTGTATATAGTTTGGGTTGGATAGAGTGATGGTCACATGTAGAGCAGGTGTATGTGTGCGCTATATTAGAAACTGTAAATAAATAGAGCAGATTGTATATAGTGCAGGGTATAGTGTGTGTTGGGTACAATGCAGAGCATAGAGCAGATTTTATACAGTGCAAATTGTATACAAACTATCTATTCCTCTACTGATCATTATACAGGGAGTGGCACCTTACTGCAGCTTTTGTTCGCATTAAGGTCCTTATTAGCGGTGAATTTCGCAGCATTGTGAGTCCCCCAGATCTTTTGGCTAAACAAATTAGTTGCTTTTATTTTATTTTTTTAAGGGGGAAAAAAAAGCATGGATGGCTTATCTTTCTTGGCTTGTGGTGGGTAATAAGCATTTTAAAGGCACATACACACTAGACTAGTTTCAGGTGAAAATCTCTCAAAAGCCGTTTTGAGCAATTTTCACCTGAAAGTCGCCTGGTGTGTATGTAACTTTTAGAATGCTTATTACCCACCTTTTGTGCAAAAGTCCTCAGCTGCAAATGGTTAAAAAAAACTGCCAAATTAAAATAAAAATAAAAAATGTATTCAGTGGTTAGGAATTCCTGAATAGCATTCTATAGTTTAGCTCTTACAGCCCTCCACTCAAGATGGGAAGTTTTCAGCCAAATTGGAACGTCCTATAGTCTAGTGCACGGGTGGCCAAACCAGTCCTTGTGATCTACAAACTGTTTGTGCTTCCCAGGCTGACTGTGTGTATGTTAAGAATGAATGCAGCACATGAAAATGTGGGAGCAATGACTACACCTGTGCACCAGCTAGGTGGTCTGAAATTCAAGGAACGGTTTGGCCAGCCCAGGTCTAGTGTGCGTGCACTATTGCTCACACTTGTGCATCATTCATCTTCAGATCTGCCTGCAGTGTAGCCAAATCTGACTATGGGGAAGTATGCAGTTATTGATCATGGGTAATTTGTATCCTTGAAAAGACAACGCAAGCTACTGTTTGTCGGGAATTATGCTTCTCCTGCCTCTGGCAGTCAAAGCCAAAGTTTTTCATGAAAACGCACAGGTTTCACTGAACCTGTGTTTTTTGTGAGAAAATTTTATTTATTGTATCGGGCTACCTAATTTTATTTTTTTTACCGGAGAAACATTGGCGTAAAGTGCATAAAATGTACGCTTTGCTCTTCAACAATTGAATTCTCCCTATATCGTTTCTGGCGGTTACGGTATAGACTATAGGCATTGATTAGGCCTACAGTCACTAGGTCGACACCTAAGAATGGTCGCCCTACCCTAGGTCAACATTGACATGTTTTTTTGGTGTCTATGTTGACAAGTGTACTGCGTCCCCTTGCATTGCTTGCTGCATTTGGCACACTTATGTTCTCACTCTATGCCCACTTGGATAGTGAAGTATGAAAAACCACCGTTTAAAAAAAGTGAATTTATGTCAATGTTGACCTAAAGCTTGTTTCAACATTTTGTCATTGTTGACCATTCTTAGGTGCCGACCTAGTCACTGTCGACGGCACACCGTTTCCGGCTCCATACAGAGCCGGAAATGATGCCTTGATAAAGCAGTTTGGTGAAACGATCGTTGGCTCTTAGGGCCACTGTCTCTGTGAAAAATTGTGTAATGTGGCTGCAATAACCTTAGATATGTGTATGATTGTAGGCAGTATTGAAATAGTGTGGCTGAGATTAGCCCTGCAAATAGCGAAACAGCCGCATTATAAAAACTGAGGGACGGCGTGACAATTAAAAACCACCGATTACTAGGGGGACTAAGAAGCGCAGGGAGAACTACTATTGAGGGGTGACAATAAACCTGAAAATGCACACTAAAATCTTCCTGGGTAATTTGAAAGCACTAGAAAATATAGTGCAAAAATTGCGAGTAGGACTGAGAACTAATTAGTCACTATTAACTACATAGGAATTGCATAGTGTGTACCGAACAGAAGCAATATCTCCCGAGGCTAGCTGTGCAATCATACAAAGTGTATAATAACACATATTTTTCGAACAGTCTGACATGGCAGGTAGGAGCTGATTGGCTGGCTGTTTATCACTCCATTTTATTACTTTTGTGCATCACTAATGCTGCCCATACACTTCTGTGATCGGATTCAATGCAACATCGAAGTGCGATGTCCATCGAACCCGATCTCATCTTGTGGTGCTAAAGTGCCCCCTTCACAGCACCCGATGGCGCTGGCAGAGGGCTGAGTTGTGTAGCGCAAGAAGTAGCACTAGCGGGGGTCAGTCCGCGGTGGCGGCAGAAGTGTTTAAAACACTGGGCAGCCCTCTGATTGGCTGAGCTATCTCAGCCAATCAGAGTGTTGCCCAGTGTTTTAAACACTTCTGCCGCCACCGCTGACTGACTCTTGCTGCTACAGCTACAACGCCACCCTGTGCTCGCCATCTCCCATGCATTCAGTGGTCCCTCTGGCCCCCCCTTCCCATCCCTACGCTGCTGAAAAAGCGTTCCCTTTGCCCCCACCAGCGGATTGCATTCGAGCGCCGCATGTGGTTAAAAAAAGTGATTGCTCCTGCAATTCGATAAATATTATGTGCAGCACATAAGACCTTGAGACCAGACATTCGACCGCATTGCGTCGAATGGTACACATTTTGTGCATACAATCAGTCAATTTATCGGCCAGGTCGAAATCGAATGATTGCATGCAATGTCTCACAAGTGTATGGGCAACATTAGTGCATCTGGCCCTGTATGAGTGCTCCTGAAGAAGCCGGACGCAAACATCCGGGGAAACGCGTTGAGCTGACCCAATTGCCTTGGATTCATCCATCCTTATTGTGACCTGTCCTTCCCCCCACCGATGTTTCAACTCCAATTTAAAACTGGACATTTGCATATTTGGGATACCTGCATTTTCCCTAATTCCAGCCGCAAGGAGAAAAACTAGTATGCCAAATCGGGAGGCCTGAGCCCTTGCAAACATAGGGCAATCAAGGACATTTGTTGTCACCATCACTGGACTCTCATATCCAGAAGATAACAAAGGATGATAACATTCATCATTTATATCTTTCACTTCTAATTTGAATACTCCAAGAATTCATTTATCATTTATTATGTGATAGATGTACATCATTTGTGTTATTAAATAAATTAACTGTTGAGAACCGTCTTGTTTTAAATTATTGGAAACAGCTAGCGCTGGCACATCCTCTTTTGATTAACTTTTACATATTTTTGGGTCTGACAACCCTAGTGCCAGCTGCTATTGATAGCGCACCACCCCACTCCTATTGTTTTCTCTCCTGAATGAGTGACCTGTTACCCTCGCCGGTTCACCGGCGTCCCCCTCCCACCCTCTGCCTATGTGTCTGCTGCCAGCCTCTCTCCATACCCGGCTCACCGGCGTCCCCCGCCTGCTGACTATTTGTCAGCTCACCCTGCCCGGGAGTTGCATCTGATAAATTGCAAAACTTGGCACATCAAGTGCCTAATCGTGTGTTCCCCTCCCGGGGAGCTGCAGGGGGAAATCGGGTCCGACTTGTTCCTAGGACAAGTCTGACTAATGTATGGGGGCCTTAAGAATGGAGTTTAATTGCTTCACAACTGTAGAGATTGGAGGATCCCACTGTGGGGTTGTCCAGGGTCTCCCACCCTAACATCTAAATAGAATTAGTATGTTTACTGCTTTTCCTAGGCCACCAATTTTGTTGAATTGATAAAAAAAATATGGTATATTTTAAACAGTCTAAGGCTTTAGTAAATGGTGTAACAAAGTAAACTTTCATTCATTTAGCAGCTCAATAATGGAGGTTGCGGCAGACTAAAAAGTAATATTAACTATATTAATATTAACAGATCCATATAATCTGCTCCCAGCAGTTGTGGAGGTTGTTCGTACAGTAAAAGCATGTCAGATGTGCAGGACAAACAGACTAAAAAATAAAGCGCCTTAGTTAAACATTTTTCTTTCTTTTTCCCTACTCCTCCACCCTTTCAATAATAGTCATGAGTCCCAACCACAGGACAAAGTGGTTTGGGTGATACTACCTGGGTTTAGCACTTTTGTTCTCTTAGACATTGCAAACGGAAGAAGTTAAATGCAAATGCCTCATTTGGAAGATAATAGCACATGGTACAGATGGACTGTCAATACCTGCAGGTGTTCAGGCTTGGTTGGTTTCACTAGGAAAGAGGTCAAAAGATGCCGTTTTCTTCTGGGATTGCCTCAGGAAATCCCAAGTTTATTTTTTACTTTTTGATTTTTACACTGAGCGAATATCACTGGTAGTCATAGCGACTCCAGTGCTGCCGCTCTGTCACCTCCAGGGGCACACACAGGCAGAGGTGATGGAAGGACAGCCTAGCGTAGCACCGCTACTTCCAGGACAGTATGGCCCCGGTTCACACCAGTGCCCCCACCTACTAGCTGCTTATTCCTGCCCTCAGCTCCCTCTGAGCAATGGCAGCCATCTTCACAATGCTGTACACTCCCCTGTAACAGTCACCTGCTGACAGGTTTTTACTGCACTCGTCTGCTACTGACATATGGTGTAGTTAACCTAGTGCTATATGCAGTAGATTGTACTGTTCGATCTGCTGTGTGTAACTGATTGTTGTGACTTTACTATATTGCATTTCTCCTGTGTATATATTTCTATCACTGTATTCACCTGGGACCAGGTGTACTTGCGGAGTGGTATTTTTTTAGTCACACTACTTACGGGTCACTGTCGAAGCATAGAGCCTAACGTGTGGCTGGTAGTGCTGTTGTTGCTGGCATATCTAGTAAACAGGAATGCCAACAGGCAGCTTTCCCCAACACTGCGTTCATGTACATCATGCGCAGCGGGCTTATCTGATCAGGACATTATGCATGATGGCCTATGTGCTACCTGTAATAATCCTGCAGTCCGCTCAGGCCTAGCAGGAGCGTCCATGGGTGGCCTTTACACAGTTATTGGGTACATTGGTGGACAGTCTGATGCTAGTCAACGGTCCACCACCCCCTACTCCCCACCTATTATGCAGGTAACTCCACTGTGGGTGGACTCCTTGTCTAGTACAATGCAAACATTAACTCAGACCGTGGCTACGCAAAAGCTACCCTCGGCTACTGCGCAGGGATCAAAACGGCCTAAACAGGTGTCCTCTTCTCGGTCAACTTTAATGACTGACACTACTTGGTTTTCTGTAGGGGAGGCCAAAGATGAGGGATATACCTCTGAGCGGGAACCTGAAGCAGAAGTGGTTAATGTTACAGAACCAATAACTGCGATACGTGCAGTGCTCCTGTCTGAAGAAGACGAGCCAGCACCTGTGGCAAAGAAAATTTATGTGCTTAAATCACAGAAACTGATTAGGTCGGAGTTCCCACTCTCTCATCACCTTTATGGAGATCAGAACAGAATTCTGGAAAACTCCAGGGAAGAAATTCCCAGTGCCTAAAAAGATAGTCTCACGCTATCCACTCCCGGTAGAGGATTGCAAACTGTGGGAGAATCCACTACTGGTTGCACATTAAAGGAGTATGTTGCATACATCACTGAAGCAATGATGGATGCTGGTCAATTGACAGCCAAGGCCTCAGTGGGCTCTGTACTGGCTAGGTATATACTTTTGGCTATGCTCGTGGAAAGTAGATGTAGAATCCAAACCTACCATGAAGTATTATCCTTCTCAGGGGGAAGTAATCTTCAGAGAGAAAATCAGTAAGACGGTGGTTCTCTGGCAGAGGCTAAAATGGCTTATTTGCCATCTGCTAGTGTTACATACCAGTCAAAAGGTACTACTTTTTGCACCTTTCATCCCTCAAGAAAGAACAGGTTTGTAGCAGACAAAACTGGTCTGGCAAAAACAGCCAAGTCAAAGTCTAGACAACCTTGGGCAGCTAGATGGCCTACTACTAAGCCTTGCAACCCCACCACCTTCCAGGGCGGACTTCCCTCTGGGGGATTCTAGGGTGGGAGGCAGACTTCTCTACTACGCACAGGAGTTGCTCAGGACAATGTCTGATGCCTCGGCGGTCTTCAGTGAATGTTCCACAAATATTTTATAAATCTGCTCCATGGTGGGATTCTTACATGAAGACTATTAAATGTGACTAATCTGTTAAGTGCAGCTGTAAAACTGGTACACAACTGAAAGTATCGTACTGGGGCAAGGCTGGTATTGTTATTGCCTACAAGGTCTATTTTGTTGTGTGATCATGTCCTGGCTTTATGTGCAAGCTTTGTAGGCTAGTAAGTGTTCATCCAGACCAGTCTTGTGTAGATGGTAGGTTATGTCTGCATTCAAATTTTCTAAAATGAGCTTGTAAACAATACTGTATATCCTAAAGTATTACAATTTGTTTTTTTTTCAGTGATCAACAGCCAGGAAATGGATTTCTCTCTACCTCGCCACACAACAGAAATCAATTAAAAGGTAAGCTGTGTTCTATATTCCTGCCAAACAACCTTATATCGGTATAGAAATGATTGGGGGAAAAAGCTTATTTGGAAAAATAAGTGACATAATTGTATCTTTGAGGGCTGGCCCTCCATGCTACAATAGTTTTACATAGAATCCTATAGATTTCTAAACAATGCAGTGTCATCATAATTTGGGGTGTTCTCCAAGGAAGTCTCTCAATATAAGGTGCTGTGACACCTATGGACACCATTTGCCTGCTGTGCAGCATGTTTTCCCCACCATTTTAACTTGTTTGACACTGACTGGCACTTTACACCCTGCAGCTCCTACTTAATGTTCTAGAGATTTGCAGCATGCAGACAAACCGGTTTCACTGTACGATATTGCCATAATAGAATGTGGCTGAACTTAATACTTTATTATGGATCTTCCCATTGAACTTTCATTTTGTATGTAGTTCACTTGTTTATACTTTAATATTGGTGCTTAGTTGTGGATCCGGGCCTTTCTCCACTTGCTGTGATGTTGAGGTCTCTTACATAGAATGTCCCACTTATAAGTAGAATAACAGTAAATTGAACAGTAATGTTTTTATGTTCCTAAGCTGGTAAACTTGCACATTGTCCTATCCCCCTGTTAAGACTATAATGCTATAATGATTCTACAGGGCAGTACATGAACATTTGCCATATTTAGTTTTGCAAAGAGCCCTGGGCCAAACTTCTCAGCTGAATCACTAGCTGGTTTTAGCCATGCATGGTTCTCTGTGTCAGCCAAAGAGAAAAATAACGCTTCTATTTTTAAATGAACTGGAATCCTGAAGACAAACCCTTCTGGTGTCTGTGAACATTACTCACTTGCAGGCATGCCACTCATGTGATGAAGTGTTCTTGGTGGATCATTGCTGCCATCTGCCTGTGGACTTTCTCTGTAGCAGTGTCCATGTGCTTTCATTTTCTGCATGTCCTTATGAAACAAGAATTGCAAGCAGAAATCCCCTAGGTCAGGGATTCCTAATCTTTCGAATCCTGGCACCCTAAAGTATCAGAATTGATATGTAGGTTGTGTTTATATGTGCTGCTTAGGGTCAGTTATGTGTTTAAAGTACATTATTTGCTTCTGATTGTACACATATATATATTATGATTGGCAGCCACCAGCACTGGTTTTGTCCATAAATACTGGTTCATAAATAATTTGAATTGGAGCTGGCCCACCAGCTCGTGACACCCCTGCAAGTGTCCTGAGGCACCCCAGGGAGCCACGGCACAGTGTTTGGGAACCAAACTGTGTATTTATTTTAAATCATTTTAATACTGTGTGCTTTCATAAAACTTCAAAGGAAAATAAATGCACACGTTCATAATATTTTAGCACATATAGAAATGGACACCGTTCTAATTCTGGAAGTGTGTAAGGCATAGCCTCCTTGCTGAGTGAGGTGATTAAGCACAGATTGCTCAGCATGCATGCGATGCACCAGCGATGTGTGCTGCGAGATCTGCGGACCAGGGTTCTCCAGTGAGAACATTGGCGATTTTGGCTAGATTTCAACTGCATACAACTGAGATCAGGTGATCATGCAATTGCTTGTACACACTGAGCGATCCGTGCTTACTTTCTAAACTGTCTGTCTAGAAATTAGCCCTAAATCTGTGTGTGTGTGCGCTTCAAAGTGATAAATCAGAGAGTGATAAAAGCCATACAGCTCCTACCTGCCATGTCAGTCTGTTTGAAAAAAAAAATGTCAGGTAGGAGTTGATTGATTGATCACTTTTGAAGCTCAGAGTATCTAGCCCTATGTATGATGGCAGTGACCAAAGCATAATTTGCTGTCACTTTTAAACATTATTCCTGTTCAGCAGCAGCCAATGAGGATCAGGCTGCTTCTCTGCTTGCTGTGCTGATGCCATGGCTGTCCCATTGGGCTGATTTTGTATTGGCTAAGGTCAGAGCCCCATACTTATCTGCCACCTCAATCCTCATTGCCAAGCACCTGCTGCAGTGCATGTTACGCTAAGTATGTGGCTGGCTGTTCCAGCCATTTAAAAGCTCATGTCTCAGTTTTGGTGGGACAGCCCAACACTTGTGGTGTGGCCATGCCCAAATCTCCCTACTCTGTTGATTGTATAGAGATATGTATATATATATATAGTGGGAGATAATTATATAATATATTTTGTATGTACAGATGGAGCCCTCCTCATCTAGTCCTTTAATAGGAATAAGTGAGTAATAAGATTACTCTGCTAATCCACTACTCTATTGATCTATGTATTGTACTGCAGCTGAGAACAATAGGATAGCCATTGTGAGCTACAACCTAAGGAAGATAGTTGAGAGGGGCTCCATCTGTATTTCCTGCTGTTATTTATACTTGCTGTTTCTTAGGTAGTAAGTACTTTTATGTTGCAATTGTCAATTTCAATTCAAGGGTGCAAATAAGGCTTTTCCAACACCGTAATGGATACGATTAGCCATCAAGTTTTTAACTGGTTTTGATGACTAATAAACTTTATTTTTTCAAATTTTAAGGCTTCAACAAAGAATATAATGGGTATGAGCGTCATAGATGTGAAGATAGACTGTCCCCAATTCCACGTGACTCATCACACAGCCCTTCTTGCCAAAGGTAATATCCTTTTTATTTACTACGGTTTATATTGATAGTTTTTAGGAAACAATGGAAATAGCAATGTGATCAAATTACAATATAATAGTTTACAAAGTAACAAGACTATAGTAATAAATGCCTGTAGTTTGAGGATATAAGTATTAATATTTTATGATCTTTTATTATAGGAAGCAAGCTGGAGAACTTAGGAGAGAGGCGCGCTCACCAATCCTTTCATCACGTAACAAAGATTACAGCATTAAAGACCTACAGGTGAACAAACCAGATGATGTGCGGGAAAGTTCTCAGCGTCTGACTTCCTGCTCTTCAAATTGCTGTTTGCATCTTGAGCATTCATCCCGGGCTAATGGGATGAATACAAATAAACTAGGCGATCCTCTGCTGCAGCCTTCTGCCGGTTCCTCACAGACGTACTTGCAGTGCAATAGAGTGCAGTACATGAACACTCCGTGTTCTGTACCTGATGAAAATCATTCCTACAACAGAGATGACAACTGCTATTCAAATAACACTGACTTGGACAGTTTACCACCCCCTCTACCCCTGAAGAAGTACAACCGAAGTGCTATACCAAGAACAGAGCAAAATTTTGCACCAGCAGCTACTGCTCACCAGGAAACAGTGTCTCATTTTCATTTGGCCGGTCCTGAGAGGCACTTACATGGTGATTTTGTAAGACCAGACTCTGATGCAGACTACTATCCAAAGAATGATGCATTTCACAGTAATGAATTACAAATGACTATACCAAATCTGTCTGGATCTTCAATATATGACTGCAGGTCCAAGATGAGTCAACCTTTGGCATTAGATCCAGTTCCCCATGTAAATGATACCGTTGCACTTACTACATACTTTTCTGTGGACAACTGCATGACCGACACCTACAGGCTGAAATATCATCAAAAGCCAAAGGGGTACATGACTGATGCACCTTCATTCCATAGGGAACCTGGTCACTTAAAGCTAGCCGGAACAGTTATGGACCCTTCATACCCTAGAAACATTGATAATGCTCACCACTCACTATCTCGATCAAAAGCATCATATGGGAGTGTGCCGTGCAATAGGTAGACACTTGGTCCGTCACTTTAGTCTCACTACAGATATTCCTCGGAGAAGTTTAAACTCTCAAATTGGCAATTGTACAGGACACAGCTGATTTTATATCTGGTGAGCATTCTATATAAAAACAAAAATTGCGACTTTGAACTGGTCGTTGAACCGTCCATTTACTTGGGGACTTGGAAACGGCGGACTACATAAATGACCTAAATGCGTTCTTGATATTTTTGCACATTGTCCAGCTACAGGTGTCTTGTATTGAATACTTTGTTTTGAAAAAAAATGTGTAGCTTCAAAACTGTTTTGTAAGAAGTGTCTATTTGCTACGTTCAGGGAGAGGTCAAGTTTTTTTAATTCTGTTAATGAACACAGAACCTTATGACGCTCTTGCTCAGAGGTCAAGTGAAAGTCGAGCACTGAGCTGCTGATCTCTATTCTCTGCAGGTTTCCCAGGGTTTACCTTATCAGGTTTTACTACATTACTTTCAATCTACATACAAATGTGGGTATTTTTTTTTTTTTTGCTACTTAAAAGCAGGATAAATATACAATTTTTGATAAAAGCAGTTCTGTATTTTTACATGGCCTTATAGTGAAACTATCAGATTATTTATGGAATTTGTCTAAACTTTTACATAAACCTCACGGCTATGATCTCCAACATTTACACGGTCTTGGGTATTTCCGCATTCTGCTTAATAGCATCACTGTGCTGTTAGCAGTTTAGTGATTTGAATGAATGTATGTATGCATGTATGTACTTACAAGGTCACCAGGTTCTGGTGAAGGTATCATGAATGCTGTGAGCGCACACACAATGCCCCCACTGTGTATAAGGAGACAGCTGGACTTTGAGATCAGTGTGGCAGCACCCAGTTAGCATTTTACATTGTATAAATGTATGGATGATTGCCTTGCTCCCGTCAATTTAATATGGATTTTTATAGACTTTATAAATGCACTATTTCTATATGCTAATAAGATCTGATTTTGGATACTCAAAAAGCCCTTGAAGAAAGAACTGGATTTCTGTGTGTTTAGAGACTACATAGAAAAGCTATACACTTCAGCTGAAATTGTAGAGAAGGGTACTACAGACTGCTATACAGTATTCTCATTAACTTTCACAGATATTTGTGATTCCTTGCTTTGGCCATGCACAATGTTGTGTAACTTGAAGGTACGGCCAGCCAATGGCAGCAGCCTTGGTATTTGCTAAAATACTCCCAAATTTGGGCATTGTATCTCCCATTAGCATAGTTTAGCACCGTGCAATGCACAATAGTCTACAGGGGACTTGGAAATGTAGCGGTGTTCAGCCATTAAAGGACAACCTGGCTACCTGCCAGTGCTTTTAGGTACATTCTAAGTAAAGCTAAAACTAGACTTTTTCAGGAAATGGCAAGAAAATCATTGCATTCCGAGCACATACTGGTTGTCCACGTCGGAAACTAACCTTTAGTTTGTGGCCACCCTCCCTGTGTATTATATGGGTAATCCACCTTCCTCAGCTTTACCTGAAACTAAATCCTAATGCATGTAATGCATTTGTAGTGCCTAGGGAATATGTTATGGAGTAGTGAACCTCCTTTAAGTAGGTCACTGCATATTTCGATCTCATCTTAGATTGTCTCAAATCTCACATTATCCTAGAATGTTCTCCTGGGTTTTTTTTTTTCTTAACATCTTAAAATTAATTTTATTCACTCTAACCTTTTGAGTGCCAAGATCTGTGAGATGTTCAAAATATCTATTAAACATGCAAGTGTCTCTCATTGTTATATAAATTTAAGTAAAAAATATGTTGTGTAAAAATAGATAATCTTTCCTATGTAAGGTAACACTACAGGTCCTTATGATGAATAAAACGGTTTTGCCAATTTTCACACCTATTTTGACAAATTAACTTGGCACTCAGTTACTATGTTCTCATTGGAGGTCTGGATAGTTCAGGTATGTCCAAACTATGGCCCCCAGCTGTTGTGAAACTACAAGTCCCACCATGCCTTGCCACAGTTTTGATATTATGGAATGCTAAAACAATGGCAAGGCATGCTGGGATGTGTAGTTTCACAACAGCAGGAGGGACACAGTTTGGACATGCCTGGGGTAGGTAGTTTTAATATAGATGAAAGCATGTCCTTTTGAATAGTTTAATGCCCTTGTTTTGTGCATACTGTTACCTAATCATGAGCACTGAGAGTATCCAATTCTGAGGTAGTATACTGTACTTATGTTGTACATATTAAGGGACAAAAATATCTACACTCCGCCAATGTACCATGGTTTGTGAGGCATGTGTAATTACTGGTAAAAATCCATAAAGGTATCCCAAACGAAGGGTGCCACAGCTATGCAATTTACACACAAAGCAAAGAAAAGGTCTTTAATTGGGCTGACACTACTGTAATCACTGCATAATGTGACCTTGAATGAACATCTGCTAGCAGTATCTATAAAACGAAAGGGGTCAATTCTATTAAGCATGACTAGGTTGTGCCACTGTATATCAGTGCTGCGATCTGCTGCTTTTACAATCTCACTAGATTCATAGCTTTTTATTTGCAACCCCACAGGTATTGAGTGAGATTGAGTCACAAGGGGGGGTACTTCCAGCTGACAGGGCTTCTACATAGTTGAACAACTCTCCCCCTCGCTCCTAATTGAATTGACCTCAATGATTATTTGAAAATCGCTTTAATTTTAACATTTCATTTAATAATTTCCACCAGGATGTCTTTTAGTGCAAATATTTGTGTGGGTTTTAAACTTTTTTTTTTTTTTTTTTTTTATTCTTTCCTTTTAATGCTCATGTTTTCTTGTAAAGGGCTCCTTACTCTATAAAGATCACATTGACTAATTATTAGGCCTTGTCATTTTGCGTATGCAAGTTAACCCCAAGGTGAAGAAGAAACACTCCAGTAGAAAATCCCATTTTTATGCAAATGACTTAACACAATACGCATCCCTATTTTTTCTATTCAGCAGTTGTCTTAGGAAACGCTTCTCAGTATAGAATGTGACCTCTAACCTTGTACAGCTTTTGCTTCTGTGCCTATTTAATAAATATTTTGTGTATTTACATGGAAATAGATTTGTACTATAGGAATTTATATTTTGAAAACTGCTTGTAAAATAAGAATACTATATACATGTCGTAACATTTCTTTTCCTGTTGGGTTTAGAACTGAAACTGCATTTTGTTTTTCCTGTTGACATTGCAGTGTGTTTGAATTAAGTTGTTACAAATTTATTGTAAACTTTTGTACATTCAGAACTAGACTCTTGATATTGTATTCATATCGACAGAATGTTAATGTGCAATATTTAGTGCTGAATTGCTTTTTATAGAGTGAATTATTTACTAACCGTATGAGCCTAACAAATATTTTTATATAGATTACTATGAAACAAAGTGAAAACACTCTTGACAGCATTTCTCCTGTTTGCCAGCTATCCAAATAAGGTTGTTGTTTTTGTTGTAATGAGAAAATGTTGGACTTCTTGCACCAAAGTGTCTCGCAGCAGTAGATGGTTTAAGTAGCTTTTCAAGCCTAAGTCCAGATCTTCTATTTGAAAATAAATATATATTTTGAATCCTCCATCTTTCGTGCTGCTAAAGCATTATCAGGGATATTTGTCAAAGCCTATTGAGCTGGGCAATTTTAGCACACTTTTCTCTCTCTCACTTCTCACTTTCCCTGGAACAGAGGGGAATTCAATTGCAGATGATAAAAAAAGAATTCATAGGTTTAAAGTTTTTGCACATATATTACTTATTTATTTCACTTAAAGCGTGTATTTGTGCTCCCATTTATTTTGCAGTCCGATTTAGAAAGATGAATTTACCCATTCATTAAAAGCATTTTTAAGTAACCGTGGAAACGTTAGATTGATTACTTACATTTAGGGGGTGGATAATTGCTTTTTTAGTAGGTATTTGTGGCAGTTAAAGTAATTAAACAACTAACTCCTACCTGAAAGCTTAAAAACGCATGTCCCTTTCATACTGCACCCATATATACCAGCACCATATTTGTAACCCCCATTGCTTATTTCCGGCCAAAAAAAATTAATTGCCCACATAAACATACTTAAATTCCAATACCCTATTAATTATGGAGGATGTATCAGTGATTAGAATAGTCCCGTCATTTTTACCTTTTGCCCAAATTACAATCTGCTGCGAGTCAAAAAAAATAACCTACTAAATCCGGGATGCAGTTACAATCCCGGCATTCAGAATCCCGACGCCGGATTCCCGACCGCCGAAATGCCGACACTTTCTCCCTCCTGGGGTGTCCACGACACCCCTGGAGGGAGAATAAATTAGTGTGCCGAGCGCAGCGGGCCCGCTGCGTGGCGGGCGCAGCGAGCCCGCAAGGGGGGGCGATCCACGTCTTCCCCCCCCCCCCCCTTGTCGGCATTTCGGCTGTCGGGATTTTGAACGCTGGGATCCCGACCGCCGGGATTCAATACTGAATCCACTAAATCCTATGGAGAATAACGTATGTTAACATTCGAGGTCAATTGATTTAGTCTTTTTTACACGCAAAAATGGATTATCACCTGCAATTGAATTCCCCCCTACTTGGATAAACGTTCTGGAACATTTTATACATATACACCCCCTAGGTTGCACTACAAGTATAGCACAAGTATAGTCTTTAAAACTTCCACATTGAGTGATGACTACGTCTAGGATGCTGCTATTGTTTTTGTCATCCCAATGTTGCAAAGGACAAGTACATGTTGTGCATGGCTTTATAATATTTGCACATGAACAACTACTCTCAATAGTCTCAAGAACTATGACCCAAGTATAATAGTCCGTGAGTTGCAGAGAGATGTAGTGATATGTTGGTGCTATAGCTGCTGGATTAAGTGTTTGGTTTGCTTTTAAGGGAAACCCAGGTCAGTCAAATTGGCGCTTTTTACATTTAGTAGCTACATTGCTGATATCTCCCCACCTCTCCCGTCTGTAATTTGGAGGCTATTGCATTTTGGGGTGATTAAGTTTCCAAATGTATAACCATAGAAAGGCTTTAGAATAAAAATGTCCTGATGATTTTATGAAATATAGCATTAATTGTTTTCATTCTTTCTGTAAAAAGCTTATAAGTGAAGACAATCAAAGAACAAAAATCTATGTAAAAAGTGAAGACTTTTTAGTACACTCTGGCATTTCCGTGTCCTTTTTAACGGTTATTCTGCACAATAAAAAATGTGGTATGAGAAAGTGTGTAGTGGTCTCTGTGTGACTGTGGTTAGGAGTAATCTCTTCATCCCCTCTGTGGCAATGGATGTGAGACCATTTGTAGGTCAGTCTGGGTAAAACATTAGTATTCTATCCTTATGGCACTACCAAATATCTGTAGTGGTGTACAAGGAAAATTACAATAATTTACCAAATCCACTAAAATACTGTTTCAAATAGGTTGTACAAGGGGGAAAATGCAACTTAAATAGTAAGACAACTGAATGTAAAGTTAATAGCTCCTATTGATATAAGGCCCATACACACTGGGTGACTTTGACCTGAAATCCGCTCAAAACAGCCTGTTTGAGCGGCTTTCAGCTCAAAGCCTCCCAGTGTGTATGGCCCGGCGATGAACGCTGCTGCGCGCTCCCACGTCATCGCTGGGAAAGCCGCTCATCTGCTGGTAATACCAGCAGATGAGCGGCGTTGAGGACGGCTTTGCATAGCTCTGCGCTAAGTTATTGCTAGGTGCAGTGTGAATGCAGAAAAGGGAAATAACCCAAGTCAATCAACCCGAGTTAAACAGTGGTTTTAATGGTAAAAATACCAGATTTGCAATATTACTTTGTGTTCTCAACTTATGTCTGGTTGAAGCAAAAACAATTGCTAGATTTTCCTGTGAGAACAACCATTTTAATAGCAGATAATTTAATCCCCCCCCCCGTCCTCCCTCATGCAGGATCTCATGATCAACAGGTGTAGATTGTGTAATGGCTAGCTATGGTTAAATGAATGGGGTTTTGTGAGGTAATGCACAGAGGTTAGGGGAGTAGTATCAATAAGGCTGTGCAAGTAACCCAATGTGCCGCCAAACAAATTAGTGACGCCCAGTCAATTGACGCCACTAGGTTAAGTCCTTTTATACTGACTCCTGCATCACGACTTCCATCAAAAGACCAGCATTTTAACATCAAAGGGATTAGGATACAGACAGCCATATCCCAGTTGGTAAGTATGCAGGTAGCAGCCGGCCGAGGATGGGTGTTCAGTTTAGACACTAGTGGGAGTTGGCCACTTTTCAACTGATTCTGATGGATCAGGTCGAGAAATTGGATGGAAAGTGATAAATCGTATGGGTTTTGTCCTGTGTGCATCAGATTGGACTTGCTGCAAGTAATATCCAGTAGAAGAGGCGAGATCACGTGATACACCACTATTGTCTTAATTGCTGTGCTCAGGGTATGTCTACACATACATTGCAGCAGGCCTGGGCAAATTTAATGCACAACATAAACATTTACTTCCAATTTTGTGCACAAAATACCAACAAAAGAAGGTAACCTTCATGGTGAAGGTAAGCTTCAAGTGAAAAGGGCCAATGTTCCCCTCAGTGGATCCTCCCGAGCCTCCTCGGTCACCTTCTTACCCATTTCCCACCTAGTTCAGCCAAGAATGTAACCTGTAAAGTCTCATTACCCTCCATGCACCGCCTCAGCAAGCGTGTGATCTATGAGTGGATCCAGCCTCTTCGTCATGGAGAGCAGTCACTTTTTTTATATTTTTGAAATGTAAAATCTGATAAGTGATCTATTACTTGTGGAATCAATAACACGTAAAACATAATATGTGCTTTAGTGAGGTGTCTGTACAAGTATGAGCTGTGGATTTCCCATGCCTATGGGCCCGATTCAGACCTGATCGCAACGCCATCGCTTAGTTAAGATGCCACCCGCTAGTGTGAAATTCTGCCTTCCGTTTTCTTTAGCGATCCCAAGAAATATCCGGTTTCCAACCCCAGACGCCCACTTCCTGTCAATCACCTTGTAAACGGTGTGCATATAGAAATAGTAGGGGGTTTTCATCATAGGATGGCCTTGCACATGCGTACTATCTATAATAAGCCGCTGAGCGAATTTAAGTTGTGCACACCGGTCTGAGTCCTTCCCTTAGTCATTATTGGTTTGGTAGGCCTCCACTTACACACTGATATGTTATCTAATCTGTATTTTTAATAATTATATGACTTACAACAACCGATCCTTGGTTAGTACTATAAAAGTATATTTTAAGATTACTGATGAGGAAAATGTATTCTTTACATGCAGGGTTCTAAGTTGCTGCTGAATATATTGCTGTAAAAGATGTCACTTTTATCCAAACAAGGGGGTATATTTACTAAAGTTCAGGTTTACTGAAGTGGAAATGATACCCATAGCAATTGATTACATTCTAGATATCATCTTCTAGTAGCTGTTGGATTAAAGTAGAAATTGATTGGTTGCTATGGGAAACATCTCTTCTGTAAACGTGCACTTTAGTAAATATATGGCAAGATGTGTTTCATTTAATGAAGACATTTCATGATCTCTCATTGGTTTGTAACCCACTTACACAAACTATATCTAGGATGAGACCTCATAAAACATCTTGATCAAATTAAAACAGATGAAACCCCCACACACAGACTATATATACAATATCCGCTGATGTCACTGTTTTTTTTTTTTTTTTTTTTTTTTAGAAAAGAGTCTAATTCCAATTGTGAAACTCATAGTGCCAGATATATCCAGCTTCGAAAAGTGATAAAATGGCTGGTTGTTTATCACTCTCCAATCAGTGTATAACTGCCATGATAGAGGTTAGGAGCTGATTGGCTGGTTGTTTATTACTCTCCATTTTATCACTTTTTGAGGCTTCATATATCTGGTTCATAACGAGATCTAGTTACAGTACAGGACCTTAGTGCCTATAACAAAGAAATAGCCCGTTATCTGATTAACCATGTATCTGCTATTACCTAGGGATCCAATTATGAGCTCCAAATTGGACTTAGACTCATTAAAAGAAGAAGAGATTAGCAGGGAATTATATTGCATAAAGTATGAGACTCCTTATGCCAACCAACTTCCACCTATGTGGACACTATTTTACAGCCATGCACTCAGGACATTTTCCCATTTTTTTAAGGAGATCTTTGTTGCTTTTGCTTGATAGCCTACCTTCTGTACCTGGTTATGTTTCTTTGCTGTGTTGATGTTGCTCATTTATATTTATGTATTCAGCATATGTAGGGCCTACTGGGTACTAAACCTCTCCTAGCTAATAATTAGCTATATTTTGGTCCTATCCAGGATCTTTTTTACTTGGAGGTAGCCGGAATGTGTAGCTCCATCATACGCAAACACTTTTTGCAATGCATTTTTTTTTCTAAAAGGATGACCAGTAGTAACATACAGAAATACAGTATGGAAACAGTATATGGGAAAAACAACCCATATTCTAAATTACAATCTTAAATATAACAGGCAAATAATAAGGACAAAAAACTTTTGCAAAAAAATCTCTAAAGAGATAAGTGTAAGTCACCTCAGTAGAAATAAAAATAATTACTCAGAGGTTAAATGTTTTGGGCTTGCACTGTTTTTTTGTAAATATTTTCTGTAAATATTCAGAATAATGTGCTCCTGGCTTGGCACTGTGGGAGAGATGTCTTTCTCTAAAACCAGTGTGGAAGGTGGAGCTCCAGTGTAAGCTGAGAGGTCTGGGCTTCATAGATGGGCGTTCCGGATCCAACATCATGAGTGGCTGCACCGCCCTAGTTACAGATCTGAATAATATAGTGCATTTTGTGCACAAATGCTTCTCTTCATTGTATGTGTCAGATAAATAATTACATATATTCTTTCATTGTCATTCAAAATTTTCCTGTTGAAGCATATAGTCGACACACTATATCCTATGTAATAAAAGGCTATGCTGATCCTCACCTCTTGGATTTTGCCCACCAGCGGCCACTAGATGGTGCCTGATAGAGTAATTCAAGTGTTGCTCTGCCCAGCTGCGCACATCTGCCAGCGCTGACATTACTGTTATATAGGCTAGTAACTAGTAAATTGTATAATGAGTAACACTGGGCATAATTCAGGTTTGTACATAAACAAAATGGTTTAAAAAGTAACCTGATGGCGGGAGAACTGCACATGATGAGTGAGATCAGGCCAATGGTTGCAAACATTGCGATGGTGATCCAATGATGTGTCTTTGTTTGTACGCAGCACTCGGATCTGTGATGCCTGAAGGAGAGGTCTTTTTTTCCCCCTACAGATGCTCCCTGCAGAACTAATTGGTTGTGGGTTATTGCAAAGCCGCTTCCCACTGGACATGCAATGCTGTATATCTCTCAAACAGGCCCAATATCCTACCTATATCTTTATAGAGATTAATGCCAGGAGACTTTTTGCCCTGATACAGGGAAACTAAATTGACTAATGCGGAGTAACGCTACTCCCTACCAATTAACTCATCTCTGACTGTAAAAAAACAAAAAGTGGAGTTGAAATCAGTTTATACTATTGATGCATACATCTGCATTGTCTGCCTTGATAGCCACCCCCTAGGGTGCATCAATGTTTTAAGCATCAAAAGTGTCACTTAAAAGCTTTTTCTATAGATAGGAGCTAAATGGACTTTGCCTGCCCGTCATGCAGCTATTAAGAGCAAGCTTGCCAAATCAATACCCATAAGCAGGTTACACACTGGATTGCTGTTGGGCCGATTTTACATTTCGTATTCAAAAATTGCCTATATCGCTTAGTTTGTACGGGCGATTGTCCGCTCCCATGGCCGCTAACAACAAATGCTAGGATTGATGTGCTCCACATAAAACCTAGAGATATCGCTAGCTACGTTGTATATGCTTATTAACATTATATATACTTATTAACAGTGCCAGATTCACACAGGTCCGAGTTCAGCCCCTCCTTTGTCGAGGCACTCACAGCCTGAGTGACAGGCAGAGAGCGTTCCTGGGTGGACCCCAGTGTTTCATGGGTGTGCCCACAAAAACACTGGGTGCATCCAGTCATTTTGCTGAACTACAAGCAGCAGTCGAGTGACTCCTGGGTCACACGGCGGCTGCGAGCTCCGGCAACAGGAGAAGAAATCATTTGATGGTGATCAACCATCAGATGATTTTTCCTCGTATAGGGATTCGTGCAGCAGGGGTGGGGCATGTTTTCAGCGAAGCAGTGTTAACCTGGTCGTTAGAATGCGAAAACACTCCACCTGACCTAACGCTAACTCTACATACTTATGTCCCCGTTGGCGGGGGTTTAACCAGAGGAAAAACATTGGAGCTGATGCAGAACATATTCCTTCCCACATGTAGAGCCATACAGAAATGAATACAGCTACAATAGTGATTGCCATTCATGGCTTTACTAGCAATGGTTTAAAACATCAGTAGAACCCCTTTGATGGCTGAGCACTGTACATGCACAGACTGCAGCTTATTGGACTACTGTGACCAAAGTTTTCTCAACATCCAACACCACTATCAATGGTGTGGCCTCTGTGAAGTGGGTTGGCCATAGACCAGCAATTATTGGAAACCATCATTGGTTGCTAAGGGAAACATCCAATCTTCCAACTAAAATGGTGCATGGCCTACATCACAAAACGTACCAGGAAAAAGATCTTAATATGTATACTTTAGAGCAGAGAAGGGAAAGGGGGACATGATAGAAACTTTCAAATATATCAAGGGTTTTAACAAGGTACAGGTGGGAGACATTCTCCACAGGAAGCAACAGAACACGAGGACATGCTCTGAAACTAGAGGCAGGAAGATTCAGGGGAAATGTGAGGAAGAATTACTTCACAGAAAGAGTAGTAGATAAGTGGAATAGCCTAGCATCAGAGGTGGTAGACGCAAATACAGTAGTACAATTTAAACATGCCTGGGATAGGCATATTGATATCCTTACAAAAAAATAAGGATCAAATATGGTTTGAGGTAACATGTTTAAAAAAAGGGCAGACTAGATGGGCCAAGTGGTTCTTATCTGCAGTCAAATTCTATGTTTCTATTTTTCCATAGAACTCCCATCTTACTAAATTTACCCCTTAGTGTGCCATGAGGACCAGGCTGGAAATCCCTGCTTTTAAGCCACATACACACAAGGCGATATTGTAAGATATCGCTCAGAAGGGCCCTTCTGAGCAAAATATTTGACCATATTGCCTTACCTAGTGTGTACACTGACTATCATTAATGATGCGTGGCGTTACCATGCATCATTAACAACCCCCTCCTTTGTCCTGCATGTTCTGACGAGGGAGGTCCTCGTTAATGACCATGTTGCAGCATGGCCATCGCAGCCCCCCCCCCCCCTAATATCGGTATCGGCGCTTAAGTTAAGTAGGTTGATCGCATATATGAAGATCTTTGGTAGGCAGGCACAATTGTAACCAATGTTTATTTCATTAAAAGTGCACCATGTGATATTCCACATTATAGGCAATCTACATAAAGATTTGGTTAAAGGAATGAGTGATTGTACTTTTCTGATATCCAATTTGAGATATTTTTAACTGAGATAGGAGAGAATGAAGACAATATACAAAAAACTGCAAGTTGCAGACAGCCAAGCAATGTCTGCCAATTTAGCCAGTAGATATAACCAGTAATATTTGGAAAGGCAAAGCCAGGTTAATTTTTCTCCAAAAAATCTAATTTTACAGCCGCCGGAGTCTGTAAAAATAGCTCGGAAAAATATCAGTGATTTGGGTGTGTACACTGGGACATATGTACTAAGCCTGGTGAAGAGATAAAGTAGAAGGTGATAACGCACCAACCAATCAACTCCTGTCATTTTTTAAACAAAGCTGGTTGGCTGGTGCATTATCACCTTCTACTTTCTCTCTTCCCCAGGCTTATTATATCTGCCCCATTGGTCCAAATAGGTGATTGAAGACTATCAGTAAGTAAAGACCTGTCACATCGCTTTATTGCTATGGTCAGATATAATTATTGAAATAAAGTGTTTGCTTTAGTACAATCAACAGGCTGTAGGCCAAATTTGGCAGAGCACTTATCGGCATCAGAATAAAAATTGGTTTTGGTTTCTCAGATTACATTAGCATAATACCTTAAATATTCTGAAGCTTTGGCAGACTTTTGCTTAGAGGGATTTGTGTTCTTGCTTTTTTTCTTTTTTAATTAATGCCTGCTGTAAACCAGCAGCACTTCCTAGGCTTTATACGGCTTTCACTAAGGCTGCGTGGGAGTTAAGAGCACTGGATACAATATCATGAAAATTGTCATAGCAGAAAGACTTTTAAGGTCATTAACATATGCAAGCGGGTTACAGTTCCATTTTGCTGTTTTGGAAGAGAACTTTGCTGATGCTGTAAGAAGAGACTTTTATGCAAGCTCTGGAAACTGATGCTAATAGAAAGATCCCACAAAATGATTCCTCCAGATGTTTCTGTATGTATGTATGTACATTGCCACACGTTTATGTCAGGGTTCCGTAAGGTGTCAGTTTAAAACTGTAAATGCCAATTTTTATATTTTAAACTTAAGGGCAGGTTTTTTTTTTTTAAAGAAATGTCTTCATTTTTGTAAGATCTCTAGATTCACTCACATGATTTTGAAATTCTACAGCTGTACTTTTGCAAGGTGCAGGACGGTCATGTTCCGGTTTGTAGTGTGTTGTCATCCCCAGCCAGCACTTAAATTGCGATCTCCTAAGATCAGTTTCAGGAATGGTGCATGCGCACTGCTGCAAGCACGCAGGCGCCAATCCAATCTGTGACAATCGCTGAATAGGGTCTGAATCAGGCCCTATGACTACAATAATTTGCTAAATAGTTGCATTTTGGAGCTTAGCCAAGTCAGCTAATGACATCTCCAGAAGGCTTTGGTACCATAGTAGTCTATGGACTACTCTTTTGCAATCCTTTATGGACAGGGATCCATACTCCATTAGACCCCAGTGATGCATGGACAGGCTGACATCCATGAATGCACAGTAAGAGCACCATGTTTGGGCTGTATTATTTTGCTTCTAGCCATTTGCTGGTTCTGTCTCAGCACTTCAACATTTATAAACGCATGTGATCATTTTCATTAGTGCATTTTGTGTTGGAAAATTATCATGTGGCAAATCCATTAAAAATGCACTTGGTGATAAATATGCAACCTTTGTTCATTTGTATATGGTATTTAAATTATTTTCCAAACACCCATTGTGGCCATACACTGCTACGGTGTCTCGCAGCAGTGTATGTCCATCCGATTCCCCCCGGGCGGCAGGATTAATGCCTTTGGTACTGGTGCCTATACGCAAGCTTATTGTACCTTTGTGGATTTATGCCTTTTACAGTACCTCAACAGAAAGAGCATAGGGATGAAGTAGCAGATTATTCATCCTTATGAACAGGGGCTGCCTGGCAACTTTCAGCCTGGGGGGCAAACACAAGACAGTGGCCCCGCTTTTTCTACCAGTGCATGAAATGGGATCCACAGTGTTGGAGGCCTGGTTTGCTTAATCAGCAGGAATGGGCTTAGAATGCCGCCTGTCAGAAACCAGCAAGTAGAACACAAAACACTGCATCTTGTCAGATGCCTCAGATAAACGCTCTGCATGGAGCACTGGGAGGAGACCGATTAAATCCCATTCAGTATATATTGCAAAAAGAAGCCCATAGGCTTCTATAAGGCACTGCCATTTACAGATGGCAATGCCCATCAAGTCCATGATCTAGAATGTATGCCATTCAGGAGCTTGGTGCAAACGAGAAATGTGGTCGGACCGCTGAATATGGATTTTCAGAGGTTTGGCCACATTTTCTACCTTTGGTGCACCCTGCCCCAGTGAGTATACAGAACCCATCTACTGTAGGAAACAATATATTGCAAAATAAATGAAAAATAATTTTCAAAGTCACTTGTTACTATTATATTAACAACCTGAATCAATAAGGGAGTCCCAAATATAATTGAGCCCTGTATACCCGCCGCTACATCAATGACCCATCTATACCCTACAGTACTGACCCCTCTATACCCTCTGCTACATCACTGACCCCTTTATACCTTACAGTATTGACCCCTCTATACCCTCAGCTACATCACATACCCGCCACTACACTACTGACCCCTCTATACCCGCCACTACATTACTGGCCCCTCTATATCCACTACTATACTACTGACCCCTCTATACAGGGCCTACACTATATTACTGACCCCTCTATACCCTACACTACATCACTGACCCCTCTATATCTTACATCACTGACCCCTCTATACCCTATACTACATCACTGACCCCTCTATACCCTACACTACATCACTGACCCCTCTATACCCTACACTACATCACTGACCCCTCTATACCCTACACTACTGACCCCTCTATACCCTACACTACATCACTGACCCCTCTATACCCTACACTACACCACTGACCCCTCTATACCCTACACTACACCACTGACCCCTCTATACCTGCCACTACATCACTGACCCCTCTATACCCTACACTACAATACTGACCCCTCTATACCCTACACTATAATACTGACCCCTCTATACCCTACACTTTTTTACTGACCCCTCTATACCCTACACTATATTACTGACCCCTCTATACCCTACACTACATTACTGACCCCTCTATACCCTACACTACAATACTGACCCCTCTATACCATACACTACATCACTGACCCCTCTATACCCTACACTACATCACTGACCCCTCTATACCCTACACTACATCACTGACCCCTCTATACCCTACACTACATCACTGACCCCTCTATACCCTACACTACATCACTGACCCCTCTATACCCTACACTACATCACTGTCCCCTCTATACCCTACACTATAATACTGACCCCTCTATACCCTACACTACACCACTGACCCCTCTATACCCTACACTACACCACTGACCCCTCTATACCCTACACTACACCACTGACCCCTCTATACCCTACACTACACCACTGACCCCTCTATACCCTACACTACACCACTGACCCCTCTATACCCTACACTACACCACTGACCCCTCTATACCCTACACTACACCACTGACCCCTCTATACCCTACACTACACCACTGACCCCTCTATACCCTACACCACTGACCCCTCTATACCCTACACTACACCACTGACCCCTCTATACCCTACACCACTGACCCCTCTATACCCTACCCTACACCACTGACCCCTCTATACCCTACACTACACCACTGACCCCTCTATACCCTACACTACACCACTGACCCCTCTATACCCTACACTACACCACTGACCCCTCTATACCCTACACTACACCACTGACCCCTCTATACCCTACACTACACCACTGACCCCTCTATACCCTACACTACACCACTGACCCCTCTATACCCTACACTACACCACTGACCCCTCTATACCCTACACTACACCACTGACCCCTCTATACCCTACACTACACCACTGACCCCTCTATACCCTACACTACACCACTGACCCCTCTATACCCTACACTACACCACTGACCCCTCTATACCCTACACTACACCACTGACCCCTCTATACCCTACACTACACCACACCACTGACCCCTCTATACCTTACACTACACCACTGACCCCTCTATATCCTACACTACATTACTGACCCCTCTATACCCTACACTACACTACTGACCCCTCTATACCCTACACTACACTACTGACCCCTCTATACCCTACACTACACTACTGACCCCGCTATACCCGCCACTACACTACTGATCCATCTATACGCTACCCTACTGACCCCATTATACCCACCACTACTGACCCTCTATATCCTACACTACATTACTGACCCCTCTATACCCTACACTATACTACTGACCCCTCTATACCCTACACCAGGGATGGCCAACCGGTCAGAGGTAAAGAGACGAAAAATATCTGTAGTCAAGCTAAAGAGCCAACAAAGCTAAAGAGCCAAACAAGGGGCGTGGTCTATTTTGACCCATTGGGTGGGTGTGATACAAATATGCCTCCAATAGTGCAGTGCCATATATACATATGCCCGCAATAGTGCCAGAAAGATGGTATGCCCCCACAGTGCCAAATAGCTGGTATGCCCCCACAGTGCCACAAACCGCTATGCCCCCACAGTGCCGCAATCCGCTATGCCCCCACAGTGCCGCAATCCGCTATGCCCCCACAATGCCGCAATCCGCTATGCCCCCACAGTGCCGCAATCCGCTATGCCCCCACAGTGCCGCAATACCCCCACAGTGCCGCAATCCGCTATGCCCCCACAGTGCCACAATCCGCTTTGCCCCCACAGTGCCACAATCCGCTTTGCCCCCACAGTGCCACAATCTGATTTGCCCCCACAGTGTCACAATCTGATTTGCCCCCACAGTGCCACAATCTGATTTGCCCCCACAGTGCCACAAACTGCTATGCCCCCACAGTGCAAATTTCCCAGCAGCAGCACTCACTGTTGTTGCTGCTGCTGTCGGGCAGGGAGAGGACAGTCTGGCCGGGTGTCCCCCTGCAGTCCGACTCCTGCATGTCACCGAGGGGAGGAGAGCACAGCGCACGTCTCCTCCCCCCCCCCCCCCCCCCTCACTTCCCTGTGACTGGTCCGTCCACGAATCAAAGCTCGCGAGGGATACGTCTCTATTAGTTGCCGCTGGAGGAAAGTTGCGGCAACTGATAGAGCCGTATTCCTCGTGAGAACATCATCTTTGTTCTACCTACAAAGGATTTGAAATCACCATCCAGTAATGTGCACTTACCTTGTTCCCACAAGTGATAACTTGGTACTTATGTAATATCTGGGCTCCCGGTTTTCTTATGAGACCGTGTCTGCTCGCCACGCTTCGGGCATGGTGGCTCGCTGCGCTCGCCACACTATATAAAATCAACTCCATGCGTAGTTGGATAGTAGGGGTATGAAAAAATGGGGTGCATTTAACATGGGAGTCCAGATAATACATAAGTACCGATAACTTTCCATCATCCCTTTCACACTAATCCATTGAGGCGTGGCTATTGTTTTTAAACATTTACATATATTTTCTATCATTTTACATTGTTTATTCCTTATTTTTTTAATTCATTGTACTGTTTCTATTGTACCATTGTATTTTCAGGTATTTTTCTATGTGAGGAAAATTGTGATACATTTCCAATCATCTGGTATTGACACTCATTTATAGCGCTGCTCGACTCGCCTTGTGCTTGTCCCTTGTTCTGTTTTTTCTAGTGGGGTGTGACTACCCCCACATTTGAGCAGCTGCTTTCTTAGGGACACAGTTTCTGTGTAAGCGCTTGATTATTCCTAGTGAATATCCCTTTGGCTTTTCAAACCAAGCCTATAGCTTCAAAGTTAGGAGCTGATTGGCCGGTGATAAAAACCAGACACTATCACTTCACCGAGCTTAATAAATCTGTTCCTCTGTGTGCTCCCAATACACAATTTCCCTGGTAAATTGAGAAATTGGATGTAACATGTCAATTGCTAGGTGTGTATGCATAATCTCTAAGAACCCAATTTGCGGTTCTTACTTCACACACTGTGAATAGGATTCGTGGCCAATTAAAACTTCCCCGACAAAATAGTTACCCTTATTAGTATTAAATCTGCTATGAGGTAGGGTTTTGAACTGGAATGTATCCTATTAGATATTTTAGGGATCGGAGAGGCTGGGTGGTTAGTCTGGATATGCAGAGTTAACCTATGGCAGTGGTAGCCAACCCTAGCCCTCGAGAGCTACCAACAGTGCACATTTTCCAGACAACCTAGCTGCTGCACAGCTGCACTCATTAATCAGACACATTTTAAAAGATCCACAGATGGAGCTAATTAGCTCACTTGTGATTCTGTGAGGAGACCTGCAAAACATGCACTGTTGGTAGCTCTCGAGGACTAGGGTTGGCTACCCCAGACCTATGGTGTTGGGTGCGGATAGTGGTTCCGTCACCTGCCCAATGGTTTAACCACTACTGCTGCTGCTCCGGACTACAGCCATTAATTCCCCTGCCACTGGAGAACATCTGAGGTATGTGCCCGTGCACGGCATCAAGGATGCGAGCTGCTGTTTGCTGAAGTGGGGTGACAGACGTCAGACACTGCACTTCTCAGCAGAGGGTTCCGTGTACAGCGGAGACCCGTGAACGCAGCATTACATTAATCAAAAATACATTGGTATATGGGGAGGGGGTATCGGGGGACACACTGGTGTGCAGTCGGCGCAAGCTTCGCGAAGCGTGCGCCTCCCGCACACTAACCACCCAGCCTCCCCGATCCCTAAATATATCTAATAGGATACATTACAGTGCAAAACCCTACCTCATAGAAGAATAATTACTAATAAGGGTAACTAATGTTTTTATTACTAATAAGGCAAACTAATGTGTAGCAATTGACACATTACATCCAATTTCCCAGTGAAATTGTGTATTGGGGGCACACTGAGTGAGGATTAACATCCTTTTTAAATTCACTAGTCATATATATATATATATATATATATATATATATATATATATATATATATATATATATATATATATATATATATATGTTTGTGTGTTCTTATTTTGCAATCTTTTAATATAGACTCTAATAAAAGTTAAATTTTATTGTACGCAATTCTTAGGTGCACCAACCAAAGACATTTTTTTTTTCTTTCCTTCCATTGTTTTATACTGGCACACCTTGTTACTACAGACTTCTGAGTGATTCTAAAAAAAATGAGTGATCCCAGCCAGTCATGTGCTTTTCTCATACTTTTTTATGCATTCACTGGAAAGGGCTGTAAGGTATGTATCAAAATGGTTTCCCCGAGATGGTGTTTTGCTCAGGCAATACCACCAGACCTGAACCTGAAGTTACTGACTGGTCCTCAAAGATGTTGCTGGAGCTACAGCAGCTGCTGGAACAAAGTTAGAAACAACGAGACCAGAACATTTATCGACAGTTCATCATTTAGACTCAGATGCACTAAGCTTCAAAAAGCGATAAAATGGAGAGTGATAAACAGCCAGCCAATCAGCTCCTAACTACCATGTAACAGACATGAATGTCAACCAATCGTACATAACCCCTGTGTAGAATTAACAGTAAAATATATTTTTTTTAAAAGTGAAGAACTTGCTCATTGTAACTGGTCAGCTTCTAACTAGCACTTGTCAAAAATGATAGGTAGCAGCTTATTGGTTATTATGGACAACTTCTCCAATCTTTAGAAGGTTTACTACAGGCCTGGCCAACCTATGGCTCTCCAGCTGTTGTGAAACCACAAGTCTCAGCATGCCTTGGGTACAGTTTTGCTGTTATGTAATGTTAAAACTGTCAAAAAAATATTGGGATGTGTAGTTTCACAACAGTTGGAAAGCCACAGGTTGGACAGGCCTGGTTTAATACATTACCTCATAGTACTAGAGATAACAGATGCCACTATAAACCTACATAAGTTCCTACATATTTTACTTCCTCAGTTACAGATAACTTTCTGCAGTCATCGCTTGATAGAGAAATAAGAGGATATGTTACTAGCCTTGATTATCTGTTCAGTGAACACATCAGATGAAGTATGTGGAAAAGCAGCATTCCATCACCTAGGTTACCACACCTTGCTGAAGGGATAATGCATACCTACACATATATTAATCAAATTTTATGCTAATTTGCCAAGATTTTACATTTATATTCCTATGCAGTCGAGCAGGTTTAAAAGATGAACTAGAGGTTTACCACAAAACATACATTCACTGCAAATATACACTTTTGAATTTGAAAAATAGATTATTTAATTCTAAAAATAGAGTTAGCAATTTGTTTTGGTCAACTGTTTTCGTTACATCGTAAAATATGTGTGTAATAATTAAGAATACACAAGAGGGAAAATAAATAAAGAATATTTGGTTTAGAGAGTTTAAAGTCCACAGTTGTACAAGCTGAAGTCTTCATGAGATGTACCCTGCATTCTGTGCATTTGCGGGATTCCTCCAGACAGCATGAGAGGCAAGTCAGTATCTACTGTTCTCCTTGAAAATGTTATTGGAGGTCCTGTAGAGAAGTGAAAATGCAAATATTAAAAAAGAAGGAAATCACACAATTCAGAATCACCTTTATTTACTTTTAGATACTTGCATAGTCCTAACAGTGTTTGAAACAGATTTGTCTCCTTAGTGTAAAGGTGCATATACACCAGGTGACTTTACCCAGCGTGTATGCTGACCGATGATGGGGACAATTGCCGGGCTGAAAAACGCTCAGTGCATACACCTGGTTATGAAATCTTCTGTACCTCCGAGTTACATCCCAGGCATTTTGAAGGAGTTTGTCATGTTTGTGAAAGATTGTCTGGTTGATTTGCATGGCTGCAAATTCGCAGTCCTGCGAGTCCACCAAACCCTGCCTTGCGAATGGGGCGACTCGCTTGCAGGGGTTTGCGAATGGATGTTACACAGTAACATCCATTTGCAGCGCAGGGGGAACCTCCCAGAGCTTTCGATGGTCGCTGACCATCAAAAGATGTGGAAGGTGCACACATATAAACGTGACTTTCAAGTCACTTACATATGCGTACACATTGTGAAGAAAACAGGTGGGCAGCTCCCGCGTCATGGCCTCATTAGCATGAGAATGCCCATGAAACACTGGATGTTTCTATAGGCTAATGGGGCCGCCTTCCACTCACTGTCCTGGGTGCGTGCCAACAGGACAGTGGGCGTGAATTCACGAACCCTGCGTATTCTCAAGCAAAGAAATGTGGGTACTTGTGTAGTTTCACGGCACCACCGCGCGCATCTGTGTTTGAAACTTTGCAGCTTGTTAGACTCTGTGTTTAACTGTGCGCGTGCCGCTCTAGCTGTTCTCAGCGCAGCGCGTGCCTGCTTTACATATGTAATCTACGTTATCAGCGTAGCACTGGGCAGCAGCAGCGCGCACTGACAGGTCACTGTGGTACTTGTAGTTCCACAGTGAAATAGACAGTCCTGCACACCGCAGTGCTTTAGCGTCTAAATTTAGATGCCCCCTTCTTAGCGCTTTCCAGGGAGTCTGGATTTAGACGCTTTAGAATCTAAATTTTAGCGTGTGCCGGGGTGTCTAGTTTAGAAGCCCCGTACGTTAGCGGTGTGCCGGGGTGTTCAGTTTACACGCCCCCGTTGTCAGCGGCGTGCAGGACTGTGGTACTTGTAGTTCCACATTGAAATAGACAGTCCTGCACACCGCTGACAAAGGGGGCATGTAAACTGGACACCTCGGCACAACGCTAACGTACAGGCTTCTAAAGTAGACACCCCAGCACACGCTAAAATTTAGATGCTTTAGCGTCTAAATCCAGACTCTCTGGAAACCGCTAAGAAGGGGGCATCTAAATTTAGACGCTAAAGCGTCTGAATTTAGTTGGGTATACGGGTACATAGGGGTGCACTGTGCAAAACACTCTTAAACCTGTTCACAATGACACTAGTCGACATAACAGCTGTCGACCTTGTTAATTCCACTATCCACGCCACCCCGAATCGTGGCGAGCGCAGCGAGCCCTGCGGTACGCGTCCGACTGACCTTTTCATACCCCCACTATCCACGTCGGCGTGGAGTTGATTTTATAAAGTGTGGTGAGCACAGTGAGCCACCGAGCCCAAAGCGTGGCGAGCGCAGCGTGCCCTGCGAGGGGACGCGTATACCTGTGAAGTAATCCGCGTCTGCTAGCCACGCTTCGGGCTCGTGGCTCGCCACACTTTATAAAATCAACTCCACGCCGACGTGGATAGTGGGGGTATGAAAAGGTCGGTCGGACGCGTACCACGTGAGCTCGCCACGCTTCGGGGTGGCGTGGATAGTGGAATTAACAAGGTCAACAGCTGTTACTAGTGTCATTGTCAACAGGTTTAAGACTTTTTGCACAGTGCACCCCTATGTACCCCTAGATCCAACTAAATTTGAACGCTTTAGCGTCTAAATTTAGATGCCCCCTTCTTAGCGCTTTCCAGGGAGTCTGGATTTAGACGCTTTAGCATCTAAATTTTAGCGTGTGCCGGGGTGCAGGGAGTCTGGATTTAGACGCTTTAGTGTCTAAATTTTAGCGTGTGCCGGGGTGCAGGGAGTCTGGATTTAGACGCTTTAGAATCTAAATTTTAGTGTGTGCTGGGGTGTCTAGTTTAGAAAACCCTGTACGTTAGCGGTGTGCCGAGGTGTCCAATTTACATGCCCCCAATGTCAGCGGTGTGCAGGACTGTATTTCACTGTGGAACTACAAGTACCACAGTGACCAGTCAGCGCCCGCTGCTGCTGCCCAGCGCTACGCTGATAACGTAGATTACATATGTAAAGCAGGCACGCGCTGCGCTGAGAACAGCTAGAGCGGCACACACACAGTTAAACACAGAGTCTGGCAAGCTGCCAAGTTTCAAACACAGACTGTGTGCGCGGTGGCGCCATGAAACTACACAAGTACCGAAATGTGTATAGCACCACCATCGGTCCCAGTGGGAGGAACCTTGCGTATCACTTTCTGAAACTGGAACCTGCAGGAGAGAAATTTGGATAAATCTCCTGTTAACAAGCCTCCTTAGGCTTAAGACCCATACAGCTGTTGTGAAACTACAAATCACATCATGTCTTGCCACAGTTTTAGCATTCCCTTATAGCAAACCTGTAGCAAGGCATGCTGGGACCTGTCATTTCATAACAGCTGGAGAGCTTGGTCACGCCTGATATTGCTCAGTGTGCACACTCAATATCGTTAACCCTGCAGGTCAATTTGGCTATATAGCCAACAAAGCGCATGTTCAGCGGATCCAGGTGACATCACTGAACAATATGGTGTACCAATATCGTTCAGTGTGTACACTTAATATCTACCATGATATTATTATCGGTCAGCCTTGGCTGTGTGTATGGGGCTTTAAAGCAGTAATGGGGCCAAACACGGAAAAGCTTTGTGTTTGGAATTTGGTACATGGGGTCAGCTCGTGGTCCCCATTGATAATAATAGGGACTGCGATCTGCAGTGCTAGTTTCTGGGAAATCTCCTGCATTAGGTTATTAGTACACAGCAACAATTCATAGAAGTATGCAAAAAAACATTACTACTATAAGGCCCAGAGGTGCACCAGAAACTCATGACCCTGTAAACCTTATTTTAGTTCCCCGTGTATGCACACAGGGGAGCCATGTTTCACAACTGCACTACACTTATGTGCACTCGCTTGGTGCGAGCGGGAGTGACAAACTGCTCATTTGCACCTAGCAGTGCTGGAGTCGGTGACATGCTGCACCCAAGGGAATGCCCTGCGTTTCATGGGCGTTCTCATGAAATGCTGGGCATTCCCATGGAGTTGGGCCCATGAGGCGGGTAGCTTCCTGCACAGGGCGCTTGTAGATGTGAGACATCAAAGAGGTGTCTTACATCAGCGAGCACTGTAGAAATCATTCGATGGTCGGCGACCCTCAAATGATCTTCTCCCTGCATGCAAGCTGTGAATAGATGTTTATGCAAAACATATTTGCATGCATGGGGGAAAGTCAGCGTGCAAGGGGGGCGGTCGGCGTTTGATGGTCAACCAGAATAAGGTCCTATGTATGCTCATATGACAAATGACAGTAGAAATAAGCTATAGCTAGGGTATAAATATTTTTTTCACTGCACCCCTTGGCTAAAAGTTTCTTACAAAAAATAAATAAAGGGGGAAATAAAATTAACCTAAAATTAAATTGTGCTTGCATGTCATCCAGTGTCAGATATGTGGTGAGGGAATGATTTGGTCTGTTTACCCACATATTGTAGGATTGGAAGTCACAAATAATGTTTTAATGTTTTATCTATTAAAATTACCATCAAATATTTGAATTGGTCCTTCACCACCAACCGGAGACACCCCTTGGTGCCACGGCACGCAGTTTTGGGAACCACTGGGCTATACATTGTCTGTTGTTCTGTGATAATAAATACAGTGATCTCTGGCAGCTCCCACATCGCATCTACACAGTGATAATGTGCTGTGCCTCTCTACTAGCCGACTCCACGGGTGTGGTATAGGGATCCCGACAGTCATTATCCCGACTGGCCGGACCCAGACAGCATGGTGAGCGCAACCAAGCCCCTTGCTGGCTCGCCACTCTGCGTGCACGCTGTGCTCGCCACACTGTAGGCACGGTGGTTCGCTACACTCGCCATCTATTCTTCCTCTATGGGGGTCATGGAACCCCATGGGGGAGAATAGCTGATGACTGTCGGGACCCCGACTCCACTGAGCATGTGCGAGACCTCACGTGCAACCCAGAGCCGGCAGATACCGCAGCAATGTGTTTGGGCAATAGCTGAAGATATCGGCAAGTGACAGAAAGGTCAGGGCTACTGACCATTCAAACATTGCCTACAGCATCAGAATGCAGCGACAATAATGACAGTGAGATCACCTTGCACACTTCTCTTTCACATATGGTGGAAAAGTGGTATTAGCACAGATAACGGCACTGATACCACTTCTCCCCCATATGCTTGAGCACAGGTGGCTTAATTAGTACAGTACTTCATTTGGAAGCATGGATACTACCTCCCCCTCCCAATGTACCAAGCCCCTCTACTACCTCCTCCATGCCCGCAGTGTACCACGGCCCCTCTACTACCTCCCCTCCCCCAATGTACCAAGCCCCTCTATTACTAGGGATGACCATCGATGATTACAAATCATCAATGGTTTATGGCTGATGTCAAATAGTTTTGACATCGATTGGGGAGAACAAGATGGTTTCCCACCATCGATGTCAAGCTTCAACAAACAGTTTTGGGTATTGGCAAGGCGCCCAATTAACATATGTACGGCACCGTAGGGAAATCGCATGCGATTATTTGCATGCGATGCGATCGCATGCAATGCGATTTTCCTATGTAATTTATTCACTGCCCTCTGGCCTTGGGCAGTGCGATGAGATCGCATCGCACATAAAATCGATTTTATAGGGTGTGAGGCCATTTAATGTACTATACAGTTGTATGACATACAATGGGATTTAGGCACCCCCCACTATCCACACCACCCTGAAGCGTGGCGAGCCCCGCGAGGGGCGGTGGAACACGTCCTCCCGACCATTTTCATACCCCCACTACATGTCGGTGTGGAGTTGACTTTATATAGTGTGGCGAGCCACCAAGTCTGAAGCGTGGCAAGCCCCGCGGAATACATGTAACGTAATTTGCGGTCGCTCTCCCCCAATGTATCACACACTGCTTTTCGCAGTTGGGAGACCCCGTCATCTATTCCTGCAGCCTGAGGGGCATGGTCAGAAGCTTACAGAGCCACTAGCCATGCCCCCACATCAGCGAAAACCGGGGTGTCATCTCACGATTATAGGCCACACCCCCAAAATTTCAAGAGTCCCTCCTCCGGATATTCTAAAGTTTGGACTGGAGATTAGCCAGCCCCATGTACCAGCAGCATTACCCTGGACCTCGCTCTATTTGTCTCTCATATGTGAATGTAGCAGCAGTCACACAGCACCATAGTAATAAGGATGACAATGATAGGTCACTATGAGGTGGTGAAGGGGAGACTCACTCAGGGCAGCAGGTAGATGAAGACTAATAACACCAGGTCGAACAGCAAGAAGATCCAGATGTCAAACCAGTAGGAGTGCTGGGATATGGCCTGCAGGTAGCCCTGGGCTTCCTTCCTCCGCTCTGCCAGGTCGGGGGTTAGGCTGCCGCTGCTGGCCTTCTCCACCTGGGGTTGCGCTCGCTGCCGCGTCTCACTCTCCATGTCTGAGGCTGTGTGCTGTGCTGCTGCCGTGCACCGTCTGTAAGTGTGACCAGCTGAGGCGGAGGTCGGAGAGAGCGGAAGTGAGCGCAGCCAGGGAGTGTCTGCACTGCAGCGCCCCCTCAGGCCGGCGGGAGGAGATTACTATCAGCGTCTACGTGTCGTGGCGACGAGTGGGCGGCAGCGTCATGCGTAATACTAGTAGTACAAGATGCATACCGGGGTACCATAGTTACCAACTGTCCCTAATGTTCCCGGGTGTTAATGTGTTCTGCTAGTCGGGCTCCGTTCTTACCTCCTGTTCTTACTTTAGGCCCAAGATAACCTAAATACCAGAGCTCTATAGAATCTGTTCTACAGCTAACATAACATGGGGCCTTATTTTGGTTCATTCTTTCTGACAAAATCCTTCTTAGATGGGCAAAATCACATACCTCCCAACTGTCACGATTTTAGAGGGACAGTCCCGATTTTCGGGTCCTGTCCCGCTGTCCCACCCGCGGCAGGCATTGTCCCGCTGCGGGGGGTGACAGTTGGGAGACCCCCAATCTAGTAGAATAGACGCTGTGCGCATGCGCACAGCGTCTATTCTCGTATGAAAATGAGGTCACGGCTAATTTGCATAAGCCGCGCCCTCATTTGCATACGCCCCGCCCCCTTTTCGGACGCTAAGCCGCGCGAGTGTCCCTATTTCATACGGACAGAAGTTGGGAGGTATGAAATCATGTGCACTGCAGGTGGGGCAGATGTAACATGTGCAGAGAGAATTAGATTTGGGTGGGGTTTTACTTCAAAGTGAGATCTATATTGCAGTGTAAAAGTAAAACAGTCAGTATTTTCCCTGCACAGAAACAAAATTACTCACCCAAATCTAATTCTCTCTGCACATGTTACATCTGCCCCCCTGCAGTGCACATGGTTTTGTCCATCTAAGAAGGATTTTGTCAGAAAGAATGAACCAAAATAAGGCCCATGGTGTGCTGCCTGCCCTGGGACTGTGTACTTTTGTTGGAGTAGCCATCCTTGAAACTGCCATTAGTGCATCAGGTGCATTGCACCAGGACTCCTTGGGACTAAAGATGGCCATACCCTACTGCAGGGGTTCTCAAACTCGTTCCTCAGGGCCCTACACAGTTCACTTTTTCCAGATCAATCTACAGGTGCATTCATTACTCATTGACACATTTTAAAAGTTCCACAGGTGGAGCTAATTATTTCACTTGTCATTCTGTAAGGAAACCTGTAAAACATTCACTGTGTGGGATCTTGAGGAACGAGTTTGAGAACCCCTGCACTACTGCAAAGTATCGTAGCAGTCAGTGGGGTAAGTTCGTTCCAGTTGCCCGGAAGCAAGATATATATTGGTGCCCCCCACACACATACAACCCTATATATAAAATATATATTTCTGTTCAGATAGATAGAGAACAGATATATATTTCAGAACTCAGCCACAGAAGCAATAGCGTTGGCTTTTAAATAACTAATTTAAACTTCCAGGGGGAGGAGAGGTGCCCCCTTGGGAGCAGGAGCCCGGCGCAGATGACTCCATTGCCTCCCAGATTTCTGCCTCTGGCAGCAGTGTATGGACAACCGACCCCCCTGAGTACTAGGGATGGACATTGGAATCCCACCATCAAATGATGGCTGGGCTTCCGTCATCAAATATTTCAATGTGATGGTAAGTGACCATCGCATCAAAATAATTTGATAGAGAAAAAATATTTGATTTGTGCGTATGCAAAAAACACTATTTGCACATGCTCAAAACTTCTAAAGATGGAAAGGATCATGCATGTGTGTGTGTGTTTTAAATAGTTAAAATTCATGTATGTTGCTGCACTTACTATAAAAAACAATCTAGACTGCATCTCGGTTGGCCCCTGCAGTGGGAAGAGTGTGGTGATTTGCGTGACTGCGGCACTTGGAGTCAGAGTACTGACTCTACAAAGGACCATGGGAGAAGGCGTTACTGCTGGGCATGTGCAGCAGTCCACCTTATTGACAAGCAGGCATTTTTCTTAAGGCCCATACACACTTGGCGACTTGGAGCTGAAAGTCGCTCAAAACAGCAGGTTTGAGCGGTTTTCAGCTCAAAGCTGCCCAGTGTGTATGGCCCGGCGGTGAGCGCTGCTGCGCGCTCCCACGTCATCGCTGGGAAAGCCGCTCATCTGCTGGTTATACCAGCAGATGAGTGGCTTTCAGGGCGGCTTTGCATAGCGCTCCGCTATGCAACGCCGCCCCCCCCCCCCCCCCCCTCCGTCGGCGACGGGCAGGGGGAAATCCGCTTAGTGTGTATGCACTGAGCGGCTTTTCCCAGAGCGATGAACGCGATCATTGCTGTCCATACACGTTGGGCATAGTCCCCCAGTGTGTGGACCTTTATTGGCATAATTGTAACATACCGGCAGCTGCAGCACGCACCACACCTAATAGGATCAATCCCATTGATGTAGGGTGCCGATGATCCCAACTGCCGGCATATTGAACCAAAGTATGCCGGGAGCGCCACTGTAATGCTAGGAGGGGGAGGGTAGGTTTAGGCACTGGGGGGGGGGATTTATGGTTAGGCTCTGGGTGAGGGAGGGCATCAGTGAGATACAGCACAGGCCGCAGGGTAAGCGAGCACGTGCATGTGATAAAGTGCAGGGTAAGGGAGCGTGTGACACTGATTGTGTGCTCGCGCAGCGAGCCCGCAACGAGCCCGCAACGGGCTTAGTTGCACTCACCATGCTGTCTGGGTCCGGCCAGTCGGGATCCCGACGTCGGGTTAATGACTGTCGGGATCCCGACTGTCGGACCCCTGTACCACACCTGTGCAGGGATGCCAGAACAGCTTTATGGTGCCGTATGGGGTCCCGACAGGCATTTACACGATGTCGGGATCCTGACTGTCAAAACACCGACAGCCGAATTCCCGACGGCCACCGGCTATTTTCCTTCGTGGGGGTCCACGACCCCCATAGAGGGAGAATTGAATAGGTGGCTCGCGTAGCGAGCCACTGTGCCCGCAGGGTGGCGAGCGCAGCGAGCCCGCAACGGGCTTAGTTGCACTCACCATGCTGTCTGGGTTCGGCCAGTCAGGATCCCGACGTCGGGCTAATGACTGTCGGGAACCCGACTGTCGTACCCCTGTACCACACCCATGCATGGATGCCAGAACAGCTTTATTGGCCGCAGATTTCCCTCTAGGCACCTACCTAGGGGCGCCACTTGTGGCACAGTGGGGTGCCATGCACGAGAAACCTGCAAGGCTACTTTTTATTCTAATTATGACTTACAATTAAATTTTGCAACTGGTGGAGGGCGATAGGCAGTAAATTGTGGTGCAGGAGGAAGTGGGGAGTGAGGTTAGGGCTGCTTTGGCAGTCTGAAGGCATGGGAACTGGCTCCTGACATGAATGGAGTGGAGGGGGCTGTGCGGTGATAGGAGGCGACCAATAATGTTGTGGCTAAGGGTGGCCTGACCCCTAAAGTTGCCACTTCATAAGAGCTAAATAGGAGACTTCTGTCTCCCACCATGTCATTGTACTGTTATACAGTAAAGAAATAAGATGGCCCCTACACATTCTCAAGTGGTCTTGGTGGCTTTCTTGAGATAGGGCCTGCAGCTTCTGGGGGATAAGAAGACTAGAGTCTGTGCAGTAGCACACTTTTCATTCAACCCCCACCAAAGTGCATACCACCAGTTCTCCATACAGCACAGGATTGTGTACAGGACTGTGTGATCGTACTCCTGCCACCCACTGTTACCTCTACATGTCACTCTGTGCCTCTTTCTGCTCCTGTAAATCTTCTGCCTTTATATAATTTTGCTCCTGGGCCCACCATTGGTCAGGGAGACAGGATTTATTCAAATTATTAACCTTCTGAAAGCTAATCAATCATACTGGAAGCCCCCATACACTAGAGCAATGGTCAGGGAACAGGGGTAAATTGCCTCAAATGGGGTAAAAATAAAATTCCTGGGGGTAATGGACGGTCACGTGTTGAGACACAGCCGGACATGCTTATGAATCTATATGCATGCCCGACTGTGTCTCGGCAGTGCAACTGTCCTTTACCCCCAGGAATTTAATTTCATTGCATATAGAATCTATATATACAGTAGATTCTATATGCATGCCTGGCTGTGTGTGTTATAGTACTGCAGTGTACAAGGACCTGACGCAGTGCAGTGCGTTAGGCCCTTGTGTATAACATGCATCCCTGCATAAAAAGTAAAATATGTGCCAGCGCTGGCTGTACCAATAATCAGACCAGACGGTTTTCAAAAATATATATAACAAATTTAATAATTAAGAAATTAAAAATACATTTAAATTACATATAAATTATAACAAGTAATATAATGAATTGTTAGACATGAAGTCCATGGGGGTTATTCAGGTTAATTCGCAGCCTTGCGAGTCCACCAAACCACGCCTGGCGCACGACCACCCCCCCCCCCAGCGCGCGCGCGGCGCCCTGTCAAAGTGCGGCTTCACCCGAACAGCTGCGAATGGATGTTTTGCATAAACATCCATTTGCATGGCTCGGGTAACCGCCCACATCTTTCGATGGTCACCGACCATCGAATGATGTTTAGCGTGCACGCATATATAAGTGACTTTTCAGTTACTTACATTTGCGTGCACGCTGGCGTGGACATCCGGTGATTTCAGCTACCTGCCCCCCACACCAGCGTCACTGCCTCATTACCGTGAGAACGCCCAGCTGGGCGTTCCCATATGGTAATGGGGCAGCCTGGCGCCCCCCGCCCTTCTCCGCCCCCCCACGCACCATACGCCTGCACATGCGCAGATACCCACCTGCACATGCGCAGACACGCAACATCTGTACTGCGTGCCAATGCACGCACTACCGAAGTGATCTGAATGAGGCCCCATATACGTTGTTAAAAACATGTCACAGGGATATTAGAGGGATATTTTTGCTTGATATTTAGAATAGAAATTTCCCATGGAAAAACTGACAATGTGAATTCATATTACCATCCTGGTTTGTCTGGTGGATGTTTTGTATCCAGACATAGGTGACACAGAAGTCCTAGGTTTGCCCTATAATTTCAAGGGCTCAGGCTTCCCACTTTATGCGATCTTCCTCTTGAATACTGGATGAATTAAGGATCATACAGCTATCCCAAAAGATTTTTGGTACAGATGTTTGTGAGGGACGTCTGTGGGTGAATGGACAGGTCACAGCGATTCCAAGGATGGTGTCAGCAAGGGTTAAATCAGCTCAACGCGTTTCCCCGGCATGTATCTCCGGCTTCCTCAGGAAGATACATGCCGGGGAAACAGCATTTATCACCGCAATCGCATAAAAAGTAACCAAATTCGCAAGTAACCTTCTCTAGTGTTTTGGTATCTTGAGTGAGAGGCTTAAGTTAGGTACACACCTGGGTGACTTGATGGCCAACACACCCCCTGATTGAGTAAGCATACATGATTGTCTGCTTAGCAGGGGATGCACTTTATACAGCAAAATTGACTTTTGTATTAAAAGAATGTTGCGTTTTCCCCACAAAGGCCCTTATTCAGGATCTGATCGCAGTACAAATTTGTTTGGAAAATGGGCAAAACCATGTGCACTGCAGGTGGGGCAGATGTAATATGTGCAGAGAGAGTTAAATTTGGGTGGGGTGTGTTGAAACTGAAATCTAAATTGCAGTGTAAAAATAATGCAGCCAGTATTTACCCTGCACAGAAACAATAGAACACAAATCTAACTCTCTCTGCACATATTACATCTGCCCCACCTGCAGTGCACATGGTTTTGCCCATTTTCCAAACAAATTTGTACTGCGATCAGATCTGAATAAAGGCCAAAGTGAGAAGGCTGGCAGAACAGCAAGGACGGAGCAACACTTCATATCTCCCTGCAATTGTTGAGTGGAATGTTGTGGTCATTGGAATGCAGAAGAGATGATGTATGAAAAGTGTTTCATTGTTTGAATAATACATTTTATTTGGTTGGTATAATATTGAATGAGGTTACTTTTAAAAATAAATAAATAAAACTGTGGAAAAATAAAGTGCATTGTTGCATATTTTTGTTATTTATGCTTAAACTTGAAAATCTTAATTGGCCTCCAGATGGCTGTTTACCCATTGAATTGGATCAATTTACCCCTAATTTGGGGCGAATTAAACCACAAGATCACTTTGTTCTTGCCAAAGTCATATCTTCACAGCCATTAGTCATAGAAGCATAATTATTATTTCATTGACAGAATACATTCTGAAATAAGGGTAGATTCTTTTTTTTACTTCTTCCTCCTTTTCCTTTCCTAGGGGACAACATGAGTTATAATTGGCTCAGCCAACCATCTCCCCCAATGCAATTGATATGAGTCTGTGCATGAGAACATGGACATAGAAACCAACAATGGAAGATATTTAAGAAAATATGAAAATCTTGCAACTGCAATTTCACAAAAATCCACCAGGGGTCAACATTGTCACCTTGTTACACAAGAGTAAACTAATTTGTATCTATAATGTCAAAGTTGGGATCATTAGATCAACCACAGGAAGGTCAACAGGCCTTAGGTCATCACACTCAAAAAATCTACATGGCGTTAGGTCGATAGGGTCATTAGGTCGGCACAAGCATTAGGTTGACATTGGGAAGGTCAACAGTCAAAAGGTCACCATGGGATTTCACTTTTTTCTCCCAAATGTCGATACAGTCGACATGGACACCGTATTGGTACACCACGTCCCCTCCCATGCCCTGCCGCACTCGCCATGCTTCGGGCACTTGCTGCGCTCGGCACACTATTATATTCTCCCTCCACATCCTAGTGGATGGTAGAGCATGAAATTCCCCCTGTTGGCTTAAAAACAGTGAAAAACCCATGTTGAACATTTGACGTTCGACCTTCCCAATGTTAACATAATGCTTGTGTCAACCTAAAGCCATGTCGACCTTTTGAGGGTGTTGACCTAGTGACCATATACCAATATCAGGTGGTTAAACTAGTCTGACATTGATTTAAATGTTATCTTTTGAATAAAAGCTTATACAAACTTTAAAGTTGGCCTGGTGTTAGTACTTGCACATTAAAAACATGATACACAGGTAGAGCCAGGTTCTTCTTGACTAAGTTTCTGCACCTAGGCGCAGAAAATGCTTCCTTTCATCTATTGTTCTCAGCTGCAATACAATAGAGAGAACAATACCATACCTCCCAATTTTTCCTGAGCTGGAGGCGGGACGTGTGCATGCGCACAGCGTTTATTCCCTGCTGCTTAGCAGCTGACAGGGGTGACTCCCAACAGCCCCCCCTCACCGCGGGACACTGCCGGCCGCGGGAGGGACAGCGGGACAGGCCCTGATAATCGGGACTGTCCCGCTGTAATCAGGACTGTTGGGAGGTATGCAATACAGCAAGGGGATTAACAGGGGATTAGTGTGACTGGTCTTTCTCAGTTAATCCTATTAAAGGCCAAGAAGAAAGAGGCTCCATCTGTACTGTATATGCTCACTGTTCAATTACAGTATGTG